>NC_090295.1:30544112-30845241 GCF_037392515.1 Haliotis asinina
AAAATGATCCCCAAACCATCACGTCGTTGTCCTCTGCGTCCTCTGCGTTTGGTTCAGTCTAACCTGTTTCCTCTTTCATCTCATCCTTAGCGTTAAGCTCGACGAAACGGAGTCAGGATAGGTCTTGTTTATGGTCGTCTGTGTTGGACATCTGGAGTGTGCAGACGATTCCTGATGGCCTGTGTCAACTCTTTAACTCTACTAGTGAATATTACAGGCACAAATCGTGGCGGTGGGGTAGAGTTCGCTTGTCACGTCGAAGACCCGGGTTCGAATACTGCAGCCCATTTCTGGTGTTCCCCGTAGTGATATTGCTGGAATATTGCTAAAAGTGGCGTTAGCAATAATTCCGTCAGTACATGCACAAATCTGTGGCGCTGATTCGTACGTCATCTTGCCGTGACATCACACGCAGTGCCCCAGACCTTAGGCGATCTACAACTGCGTCCATTTCTTGAACACGAATCCTCCGACAGTATTGTCTTACAAATTTAGTCCAGATCGTGTGCAACTGCTTCAAGGAAGTGTTCAGCATTTAGTCGATTCATGGCATGCTCTCGCTTACTTATTAAGCGTTTGAAGAGTGCCTTTGTTTTGCCTTTTTTATTGCATGTGTATTTACAGTCCGAAGCAAGTGCTTAGGGTTGCTTCACGTGATTGTTGCCAATACGTCATGAGAGAGAGAGAGAGACGGGCAGGCATAGAGACACAGAGAGAGAGAGACAGACAGAGGAAGAGAGAGAGCATATCGACTGAAAGTGTGGTAAAGGTTGCGAGAAGGTATTTGAATTCTAGCCAGTTGTTTTCATAAATCTCGCAACATCGCAAACGGGCAATTGTGCTCTTTTATCTAAAGAAGCATATTTGACTCATCGATAATCTGGCCGTCGACTCCCTCAGGTCCCCACCAACCTGAGGGATTCGCATCAAATGAATTTTGGAGATATTCGAGGGACAGGTTCCATCCTTCTTTGTTGACCAGCTCAGCCCCGCGTTTCATTTTAGAGCCTATCAAACGTGTGATGAGATAGCCTGCCATCGCCAGTGAGTAGACAGGAGTATCTAGCGTGCAGACACCTGCCTTAAATCTATGAGTGTAATTGAGAATATTATGACCCACGTGATGAAGATAAATATGGTAACAGACCCATACTTGTGTCACGTCATTCTAGTCGTTTGATTGGACAACCGTCACCTTGATCACATGAAAACACTTATGTATGTATGAAACGAAATGCCACTCGATTTAATAGCGGAAAACGTAACACTCACTCACTCAAGTACCCTGATTTCTCTCCTCCTCCTCCATTGGTGGCACCCGTGGCGAGTCACCTCCTCGCGGTGGGTGCTGGGTAACGCCAAGAGCTCGCCGACACCCCCGTAGTGGACCCGGGGGGATATTTGGTTCACCAACCCGTTTGCCGTGGGTTGCGGCCCTGTGTCGGTGGAGGACGGGAGTCTGGGGATTGGGGGCATTGGGAGCCTGTAATCGTGTTCCCTTTGCTCAACACACTCCTTTGACCCTTACTTCACCTAGACGGGAGGTTGAATGGGCCCGTTTCAACCAATCGGCTGGTCATGCCGAGCCCTGTGCATTATCTGTATTTGCACAACTTATATTTTTAAACCGTATTGTTAAATTTAGGCCTTGGCTCTTTTGGTTTCTCAAACACCCCACTCGATTTGACATATATCGTCTTTAATTTGCCTAGAGTCTTAATGCCCAGAAGGCGATGGCTCATGGGCCAATCTGGTAGGATTGATCTTTTCAAGATTTTTCCTACTTGAGTATACCCTCCTGGTATCCCTGGTGTCGTCTGTTGGAGATCCACAGACATGTCACATCGTCCTTGTTGACACTCCGTGGTGAGTGGGGAGCTAGGAGGGTGAATTATATCCATTATGATCATGGCACCCCCACTTAAAAAACGATCGCATGAGTCTGATGATTCACTCTCTTCGGACGATGAGGCTCCAACAGTTTTAATCAACCCTGACAATTGGTCTCGTTTCCTTGTCTTGTCTTCAGTGGATAATGGCCCTCTGAAACTTAATCCCTTTGCCATTGTGAAGGGCATTGAAGGTTTAGCAGGCGAAGTACAAGGAGTTACAAAACTACGTTCCGGTTCTTTACTTATCGAATGCAAAAAACAGATACAATCCAAAATTCTGCTCTCGACCAAGTCTCTTGCATATGTCCCTGTGACGGTCTCTCCACACAGGACATTAAACACCAGTAAAGGCATTGTCCGTGATGCTGGACACTGCCTTTCGGACATGACAGAAACTGACATAGTGACAGAATTACATGCCCAAGGGGTGACAGATGTTAAACGTTTCACTGTCAGAAAGAGTAATGAAATCATTAAAACAAACACTTATCTGTTGACATTTTGCGTTCCAAACCATCCCGAATCACTGAAGGCTGGGTACTTTCACCTCAGGGTTGAGACGTTCATTCCTAACCCCTTGAGGTGTTACAAATGCCAAAAGTATGGTCATGGCTCCACGTCATGCCATAATCCACCAGCGTGTCATCGTTGTGCCGGAAATTGCGAAGATGGTAATCTGTGTAACAAAAGCCCTGTTTGTGTCAACTGTTCTGGTAACCATCCATCATCTTCTAAGGACTGTCCAACTTGGAAGCTGCAGTCTAAACTTTCCAGAGTAAAACATGAACAGAAGATTACATTTTCTGAAGCAAAGAAGATTGTGCTTGCACAAGAACAGCCTGGTCAGACATATTCCGCCACAGTTACCGCTTCACTTCAGGGATACCAATCGAAACATTTTTCATGTAACTCTGTCAGTTGTCAAACTGACTACACTTGGACAAGGACATCAGCACCTACTTTATTACCTGCCGAAGTCCATGTGAGGCCTCAAAAACAGAATTCAAGTTCACAAACGATGTCTTCTTTACAAACGGACATGGTATCTTGTAATGTGGACCCAACTACACAGAAACAATCATCAAAGTCAGATCAACGAGCCAAATCAGACAAAAATGTCAAACAAACTGCACAAAACAAACACAACCCGTACACTGAAACTATCAAAAAGTGTCACAGTGGCAGAGCTCCGAAGGGAGCGGAAAATCCTGTTAAACTCTTTAAGAAGTTTGGATCCCTTGAGGACATGGACGTGTCCGACCATAGCCATGGTAGGACACATAGCTTGTCTCCCTCAAGGAAGTTGAGAGGTAGATCACCCGTCCATCCTCCGAAGAAGTGATATCCTCGCCTATCTTACAATGGAACTGTAGAGGACTTAAAACCAATTTGACTGATTTACAATTACTAGTCCAAGATTTTAAACCGTCAGCGTTGTGCTTACAGGAAACCCATCTGAAACAGACACATAATTTTGATCTTCGTCAATTTAATACATACCACTGTTTTTCTCCTCGAGGGGATAAGGCTTCTGGTGGAGCATCTATCCTGGTGAGAAACAATGTTATTCATAGCACAGTACCCCTTAAAACAAATCTCCAAGTCATTGCAGTACGACTTACATTACAGGTTGCTTTTACTCTATGCTCTTTGTACATACCGCCAACATCACCTTGTCAACTGTCTGATCTTCAAGCTCTTTATGACCAATTACCTAAACCTTGTTTAATCATGGGGGATTTAAATGGCCACAACCCACTCTGGGGTAGTACTAATACTAACACCAAAGGTAAATTGCTGGAGGATTTCATCTCGAATAACGATTTATGCATTTATAATGATGGTTCACATACATATTTACATCCTGGCACAGGAACATATTCGGCTCTTGACTTGTCTATTACTGACTCTAACCTACTGAATGAATTTGAATGGTCTGTCCACGACGACCTCTGTGGAAGTGACCACTTCCCAACAATCTTAAATCCTGTAAATCCATCTGATATTCCTCCTTCGTCAAGATGGAATTTTGGAAAGGCTAACTGCTCTTTAGATGAAGCTATTTGTACTGCTAAACTCAAACCTGAACGTTTTCATGATATTCCTGATGTCATAAAATGCTTTTCAGATGAACTAAAGAGCATAGCTGACGAATGTATTCCTAAGTCCTCTGCAGTTCCTCACATCCGAAAACCATGGTTCAACGATGATTGCAAACAGGCTAGAAAGGCACGGAAGAAAGCTGAACATTATTTCTGTCGCCATCCTATGGTCCACAATTTAGACAAATTTAAAATTTTAAATGCTAAAGCAAGACGTACTTTCAAGCAAAGCAAACGCCAGTCTTGGCGAAATTATGTCTCCAAATTTAATCCACGTACTCCGATATCCAAGGTGTGGAATATGATCCAGAAAATTAAGGGTAAGGGGTCCAAATGTAGCATCCACCATGTTAAAGACGGAAACCAGTTATTGACTAATAAATCTGATATTGCAAATAAACTTGGTGAGACGTTGGCCAAACATTCTTCTTCTTCTAATTATGTACCTGAATTCCAACAATACCAAAATCAGCAAGAAAAGAAGGCTATAAATTTCAGTTCAGATAATGGGGAAGATTACAACGAAACTTTTTCCACATATGAGCTTCATACCATTTGACCAGGCTCATGATACTGCTACAGGAGCTGATAACATACATTATCAACTTCTGAAGCATTTACCAGAATCCTGTTTAGAGACCCTTTTAAATATTTTTGATGATATTTGGACTTCATGGAAGTTTCCGTCCTCATGGCGTGATGCTATAATTGTTCCAATTCCTAAACCTGGACGTGATCATACGGATCCTACCAATTATAGGCCCATTTCACTAACTAGCTGTGTTTGCAAAACCATGGAACGCATGATAAATAATCGACTTGTCTGGTACTTGGAAACAAATAACCTTATCACAGATATACAATGTGGTTTCCGTAAAAACAGAAGTACTATCGATCACCTCGTGCGTTTGGAATCATTTGTTAAAACGCACTAATTAATAAACAACACGCTGTGTCTATCTTTTTTGATCTTGAAAAAGCATATGACACAACCTGGAAATATGGTATTTTAAAAGATTTACATGACTTCGGCTTGCCAGGTCGTTTACCTCAATTTATAGCCAACTTTTTAAATGACAGACAGTTTCAAGTCCGAGTGGGTTCTACCCTTTCTGATCATTATAATCAGGATCAGGGTGTTCCACAAGGCAGTATTTTATCCGTCACTTTATTTAGCATTAAAATCAACAGTTTATCTAAGGTTTCAAATGATTCAATAGACGGATCACTCTTTGTGGATGATTTTAATATTTCTTGTCGTGGTAAAAATATGCATACAATTGAACGACAACTGCAGTTATGTTTAAATAGAATACATAAATAGTGTCTTGAAAACGGATTTAAATTTTCTAAATACAAAACTAATTGTATACACTTCTGTAGAAAATATAAACCTCATAAGGACCCAGAGCTAACCTTAAATGGCTCTCCCATTAAGGTGGTAAAGGAGGCCAAGTTCTTGGGCTTAATTTTTGATTCCCATTTAACATTTCTGCCACATATTAAATCTCTTAAAGCTAAATGCCTCAAGGCGCTCGATTTGTCAAAGGTTGTTTCCAGTTCAAAGTGGAGAGGGGATCAGACTAATCTCCTTCACTTATATAGATCACTCGTCCGCTCTAAACTTGACTATGGCTCAATTGTATATGGTGGAGCTTGCAAAAGTAACCTTAAACTTTTAGATTCAGTCCATCATCAAGGTCTAAGACTTTGTCTTGGCTCCTTTCGCACGTCACCCATTGAGAGCCTCTACGTCGAGGCTGATGAGCCATCCCTTGATCAACGCCGTATAAAATAAGCCTTACAGTACGTGACAAAATTACATTCCAATCAGTCAAACCCTGCCTATAACTGCATCTTTAATCCCCTTTTTGAGGAACTGTACAACAGAAAAACTTCTCTTGTTCTGCCTTTAGGCCACAGAATTAAACCATTTATTTCTGCTGCCGGCATTGAGTTGGACAACATAACGCCTTCCCGTCTTTTTTCTTCTCCCCCATGGCAATTGGTTAGGCCACACGTGGACCTAACATTAACTGCCCATAAAAAAATCAGAAACTAATGACTTAAAATATAAACAAGAATATTATCAACTAAAAACTAAATATACCACTTACAAATCCTTATTTACTGATGAGTCCAAGGACGGTGATGCAGTGGCTTGTGCCATTGTCATTGGATCCAGGACAATATCTTCTAGAATACCAGATGAAAGTTCTATTTTTACAGCAGAAACAAACGCCATATTAACAGCTCTTAAATATATTCAAAGACACCCTAAACATAAACAGTATATACTATATTCAGACTCCCTTTCTTGCCTTCAGGCTATTAAAAACCTATCTTGTAAACATCCACTTTTAATTGAAATTATTGAATTGTATAATAATCTTGCTACTGGCCAATACGACATCGTCCTTTGTTGGTTACCCAGCCATGTAGTCATTTCTGGGAATACAATGGCGGATCTTGCTGCCAAGGCAGCACTCAACAAATCTGTGACACCACTTCGTATTCCTTCGTATTACTCTCATTACAAAGCTGTCATCAAATCGTATATCCGTGATCTTATGCAAAAGAAGTGGGACACCCTAGTAGGTATTAATAAGTTACATGCAATAAAACCCTCCATCGGTTACACCTACTTGGATTGTCAGTCCAGATTTGAAGAGGGCATCATGCGGCGATGTCGCATTGGCCACACTAGATATACTCATGGATATTTATTGAAAAGTGAAGATCCTCCGTTTTGTATCCCTTGTGATGAACGAATCACAGTCAAGCATGTCCTGCTTGACTGTGTTGAATATTCCATTTTAAAACACAAACTATGAGGGATCTTTTTAACAAAATTATTTCTCATTTAATTATTGGTTTTTTTAAAAGAAGTAGATTTGTTAAATGAATTGTAAATAGCTAAATATTTTATTATTGAAAGTTTGAATTGGTACTTCAGATTGTTAGTGGCTGAACCCTTGAAGGGGGTTAAAGTACTGTAAAATTATTGTCCTCCTGAGAGGGTACATAAGTCCCCAATCATTCACAGTCAATTTCAACTTTCCAATTTTTAATCGTAGCATATCTGTATGTATAATTATGGCTAGATGTATCTAAACTGCTAACGGCTGAGGGGATGGTGTAAATCCAGCTAGGGTCCATGCAGGTAGCGAAGGTACTGTAAGTCCCCATGGTCCCCTGTGTGGTGATCTACCTTCAGCTGTTGGCAATCTATAGCCCATTTTTATATTGTATTGTCCCCCAAAAATAGTTATACCGTTTTAGTTCTACTTACTAGTTTTAAATTCCGCTCTGTGATATCCTAGTTAGTTTTACTGTCCTTCGGTTAATGTGTGCCATTAATTGTATTTTCATAATAAATCGTCCTCGTCACGATATGGCTGAAATACTGCCGATGTGACGATAAATTTTAACTCACTCACTCCCTCCATTGGTAGCGCCATGGGCAAATTCAACTAACAAATAAAAGAAACCATTTTGACTACACAGATGATTATTCGGTCGTGTTGTCCGATGTTCAGACCTCCTTGACGTGCTTTCTAACAAGTTGGCCTGCCCACTCATAACCCTGTCTACCATTGTTAAAAATATTATGCAAAAACATCTTCAGCATCATTGCTGTCAGCTTTGCATAGACATTAGAAGAAACCACAGACGCCACCAATAAAAAAAATATTGTAGATTTTCGACCTTATTTTCAAATACAGAAACCATTATAAAAAAATAAGCCTCGATTTAACTAAAACGTCATACATGGGGTGCCGTGAAAAAGAACTCGTGATCACGGAAAACAAATGATATTCGTGACTGAATACAACCAGGCGACCAAAGAGGAGTGGGATGGACTCCCTCATTCAAAATACAGTCTAAGAAATCTTTTCTACCATCTAAAATTTAAGAAATTATGAGCTGGCTTGACTAACCTTTGTGTAAATCTAGATCGTACTTGTTTTCATACTATACATATATTCCATAGTCTGGTACAGGACAAGAATTATGTAAAGACAACTATAGCATTGCGGAGGCTAGAAAATGAAATGAATGCAATCATTCAATTCAGAGATTCTGTGTTCTAGTTTAAACTATCCTATGATTAACTAACCTATGATCTTGAAAAAGGTTATTGTTTCAATAACTATATGGACTTTAGGTTTTGTTGTTACTAACGTCACTCTCAGCAATATTCCAGCGGTATGGAAGCGGTCTATAAATAATCGAGTGGAATCCCGACAAGTATCTATTGACAATAGTGAGTGAGTGAGTGAGTTAAGATTTAACGTCACATCGGCAACGTTGCAGCCATATCGTGACGAGAACATACGTGCCATAAAAAAATATATATGTGTGCATATTATGTAGAACCTGTCGACGAAGGACAGTAAAAACACTAGACTATCACAGTTCATATTAAAACTAGTGTGGAAACATAAAAATATAACAGTATCATTATTTGGACAGTACAATATAAAACCAGGCCATAGATCGCCAACAACAGAGGGTAGATCACCATACTAGGGACCATGGGGACTTACAATACCTCTGCTACCTGCATGGTCCCTAGCTGGATTTACACCATCCCCTCAGCTGCTAGCGATTGTATGCAAGATTAGCCACAAATTAAAATGACACATATTCTACGGCTAAAAAAGTGGAAGAATAAATCTGACTTCAACAGTTTTTGGACTTACGTACCCTCTCAGGAGGACAATATTTTTACGGTACGGTACTTTTTACGGATACAGCCACTAACAATCGTAGTTCCTGATTCAACTTCCAATCTTAAAATATTTATCTATTTACAAGTCATGTAATAAATCTAATTCTTTTAAAAACGCAAAGATTAAATGATTACTAACGTTACTAAAAAGATCCTTCATAGTTCCCGATTTAAAATAGTTATCCCTTGTGATGGAATATTCAACACAGTCAAGCAAAACGTGCTTGACTGTGATTCTTTCATCACAAGGGATACAGAACGGAGGATCTTCACCTTTAAGCAAATATTCATGCGTATATCTTGTGTGGCCAATGCGACATCGTCGCATGATGGCCTCTTCAAATCTGGACTGACAACCCAAGTAGGTGTAACCGATGTAGGGTTGTATTTCATGTAACTTGTTGATACCGACTTGAGTGTCCCACCTTTTCTGCATCAGATGACGAATGTAAGACCTAATGGTAGCTTTATAATCAGTGTGTGTCACAGATTTGTTGAGTGCTGCTTTAGCACCAAGGTCAGCGAGTGTGTTCCCAGAAATACCAACGTGGCTGGGTAACCAACAAAAGACGATGTCGTATTGGCCAGTAGCAAGATCATTATACAATTCAATAATTTCTATTAAAAGTGGATGTTTACAAGAAATATTTTTAATAGCCTGAAGGCAAGAAAGAGAGTCAGAAAAGATTATATATTGTTTACGTTTAGGGTGTCTTTGAATATATTTAAGAGCTGTTAATATGGCGTTTGCTTCGGCAGTAAAAATGGAGCTTTTATCTGGAATTCTAGAAGATATTGTTCTGGATCCAATGACAGTGGCACAAGCAACTGCGCCACCGTCCTTGGAACCATCTGTAAATAAGGATTTGTAATTGTTATATGTATGTTTCAATTGATTATATTCTTGTTTATACTGTAATTCACTCGTTTCTGATTTTTTAAATGTAGTTAATGTTAGGTCAACCTGTGGCCTAACCAACTGCCAAGGGGGAGAGGAAAGAAGACAGAAGGGAGCTATATTTTCCATCTCAATTCCAGCAGCAGCAATAAACGGCTTTATTCTGAACCCAAGAGGTGGAGATTCGTTAGAGTATAGTTTTGTGATATATTGTAAAGATAATTTGATACGGCGTTGTGCAAGAGATGGTTCATCGGCCTCAACGTAAAGACTGTCAATAGGTGAGGTTCTGAAGGACCCAAGACAAAGTCTTAGACCTTGGTGATGGACAGGATCAAGAAGTTTAAGATTACTTTTGCAGGCTCCACCATATACGATGGAGCCATAATCAAGTTTAGAACGAACGAGTGATCGATAGAGATGGAGAAGGGTAGCTTGATCCCCTCCCCATTTTGAATTTGAGACAACTTTCAACAAGTCAAGTGCTTTCAGGCATTTAGTTTTGAGTGATTTAATATGTGGTAAAAACGTTAAATGTGAATCAAAGATTAGACCCAAGAATTTGGCTTCCTTCACAACTTTAATGGGCGCCCCATCTAGGGATAGTTCAGGGTCTTTATGTGGTTTGTATTTACGACAAAAATGTATGCAGTTAGTTTTCGATTTGGAAAATTTAAAGCCGTTTTCAAGACACCATTTATTAATCTTGTTTAAACACAACTGCAATTGCCGTTCAATGGTATGCATATTTTTACCACGACAAGAAATATTAAAATCATCCACAAATAACGATCCATCAATTGAATCGTTTAAAACCTTTGATAAACTGTTGATCTTGATGCTATAAAGTGTGACAGACAAAATACTGCCTTGTGGAACACCCTGATCCTGATTGTAATGATCAGACAGGGTAGAACCCACTCGGACCTGGAATTGTCTGTCATTTAAAAAGTTGGCAATAAATTCAGGCAAACGACCTCGCAAGCCAAAGTCATGTAAATCTCTCAGAATGCCATATTTCCAGGTTGTGTCATATGCTTTTTCGAGATCAAAAAAGATAGACACAGCATGTTGTTTATTGATTAGTGCATTTTTAACAAATGATTCTAAACGCACTAAGTGATCGACGGTACTTCTGTTTTTACGGAAACCATATTGTATATCAGTTATAAGGTTATTTGTTTCCAAGTACCAAACAAGTCGATTATTTATCATGCGTTCCATGGTCTTGCAAACACAGCTAGTTAACGAAATCGGGCGATAATTGGATGGATCGGTATGATCACGTCCAGGTTTAGGTATGGGTACTACTATGGAGTCACATGATGAATGAAAGTTACCCGATGTCCAAATATCATCAAAAATATTTAGGAGAGTTTCTAGGCAGGATTCTGGTAAATGCTTCAGGAGTTGATAATGTATGTTATCAGCTCCTGTAGCAGTGTCATGAGCTTGATCAAGAGCAGTATGGAGTTCATGAATAGAAAACGTTTCATTGTAATCTTCCCCATTATCAGAATTGAAATTAATAGTTTTCTTTTCTTGTTGTTTTTGATGTTGTTGGAATTTTGGTACATAATTAGAAGAGGAAGAGTGTTTAGCAAGGGTTTCACCCAGTTTATTAGCAATATCTGATTTATCAGTAAGCAATTGATCTCCATGTTTAAGATGATGGGCAGTAGATTTAGTACCTTTACCTTTAATTTTCTGGACCATGTTCCATACCTTGGACATGGGTGTCCGAGAATTTATTTTGGATACATAATTTTGCCAAGATTGGCGTTTGTTCTGTTTGAAAGTACGCCGTGCTTTAGCATTTAAAATCTTACATTTATTTAAATTATGCACCATAGGATGGCGACGGAAATAAAGTTCTGCTTTTTTCCTTGCCTTCCTAGCTTGTTTGCACTCATCGTTGAACCATGGTTTTCTTATGTGTGGAACTACAGAGGAATTTGGTATACACTCATCAGCTATGGAATTTAGTTCATCAGAAAAACATTTAATAGCATCAGGAACGTCAATAAAACGTTCAGGTTTAAGTTTCTCAGCACACAGTGTTTCACATAAAGCCCAGTTAGCCTTTTTGAAATTCCGCCTTGATGATGGAGGAACATCAGATGGAGTTACAGATTTTAGAATAGTAGGAAAATGGTCACTTCCACAAAGGTCATCGTGGACTGACCATTCGAATTCATTTAGTAGTTCTGAATTTGTGAGTGACTTGGAGAAGAAAACAGAGAACGGATGCGAGAAACTCGGAGTACCTCGGATGTGTCAGGTAAGACCAAGGGTTTTTTTATTGTGAAATAACATTTAAAGAATTATTGCGTTAATGAGAGAAATCCGGATAGATTATAAAGTTTATCCCGCGAATGTATAATTTCGCTCGTATTATTCTTAAATGTTATCGTAAAATCTAAGTAAAATAGGCCAGAAAAATAACTTTGTTTATATTCCATTTCAATAGATCGACATGGTATAGAATGCACCAAGCTTGTATTTGTAACTAACTCTCTTAGTACTAACCACAAGTATTTATTTTATTTAAGTTTAAAGGGGCAGACTTTTGATTTTAGTGCTCCTGTTAATAGTTTGCAAATTTTAGCTTTGCAACTCGGTTAACACTTGTACAAAAGGTGGGGGGGGATGAATTACGACCTGCATCACAAAGGTCCGCCACATGTAGTGGTTCACTAATGGGTTTACTTCCTATTGCAAGATATATTTCACCAATTCAGGTATATTTTATAGAATGATAAAAATGATGGGCTTTTACAATGGCAACATTTCGGTGTAATTTATTAAATGCAATCCTGGATCATTAGTGAAATGAAATTGTTTACCCCCAAATTCGCTCAGAGGGGTCAGATGTGTTTCTGAACTATTTGAGGCAAACACTATATTCATATAAGAAACTGTTAGCTTTGCGTAGGATACATTTGAAATTTCATGTATTTTTCGGTAATTTAATACATATGTGTTGAGCATAATCATATATATATATACCTGTTATGTTTAACGTATTTGATGTAATCTTCTAGGCTGTTGTGAGAAAAAATCTTGACACGACTGCTCCTGGAGGATCACCGTTGCCTATCGAAGGTATGTGCTTATGTTACTAGGTAACACAGACATAATTTCATTTAGAATATTTCATTAATTCACTTCCCTACGTACGTCTTCTCAAAATGAAAAATACACGAAAGTAACATTTGCAAATGGATTTGAATAGCCGGTAAACTAAATCAGTTTAACATTACACCTGTGTGAAATTGCCATCAAACTGACCCCTTGATTTTACAATGCTTAATTGCTGCAAGGTTATGTCATGTGATATAACTAAACTTCTTTTATCATGATCTTTATGTCAGTTGTTCACTTACCGGTTGCATAACTTTGGCAAACAGAATGTACATAGAATTTGCACGAAATAACACAAAGGATGGTTAGCCTTTTCGGAAGTCATTTTAAATCATTTAACTACACTTTCAGAACAATATATGTATTCAAAGTGGTAAATCTGTAGTTTACTTGGGTGTATAATTTTAAATGACGATCTTAATTTTAATTAGACATTGTGTTGAATGCATGATTGAATGAAGTGCAAGGAAACTGACATTTGTTTTTATTTCAGTAAAGCCGATGACGAGGACTCTATGAATATAGTAGTCAAAGAAACAAGTGACTATATCATGACCAAGGATGGTCAATAGGATCTTGTGGAGGTAATTTTTACTCACCTGCCTGTCATTATAAATAGTTAATGATTTATTTAATAGTGTAAAGACAGATTTATGGATGTTAACTTCAGTAACCAAGCCAGCATGGCTTATATAAAAACCTTTGCAGATTAACTAGAATGTGTGAAACATGCTGTATAGTACTTTAAACATTTATTTTCAGATGCGCTTTGTAGAGTGTGGCGGAACAGGTGTGATGATCTCAGTAGACAAGAAACTGGAAAGAAAGTGTCACACAGAACAGCAGCAAAAAAAAAATAACAACAAAAAGAATGAAATCCGTAAGTATATCTATTCGAATAATAACATGTAACAATTCTTCTCATTACAATGTCTGATGACAGATTCTAAGTTCCGGAAACATACATTTAAAATGTTTATGGATTATTGTTTTTTACATTCTTAAGATATGTAACACATGATTCAGATCATAATTTCATAAATCGTAACATAAGAATCAAGTCAGTTAATGATGATATATAAACATGTTACTACACTTCAGTGACTACATGTCACTTCAGAGAAACAGATCGTGTGTCCATAAAAAAATGGTATATGTCATTAAATGTGATGAACTGCTTAACTTGTGTTGGGGGTGATTAATCAAGTAAATAATTCTTCACGAAACTTCCTTTTTAATAATTTGCAATCCATCTTGGCATTATGGTTTATATGTTGATTTATTTTTGTTTAATTTTCAGAAAATTGCACTGCGCATGAAAAGCCTGAAAACTATTGACTGGCCAGATCGACAAAAGGAAAGGGTTTCAACTATACTCACCTTGGAAATGACTTCACCAGTTGTGAGTGATGAAGAAGATGCCAATTTATTGTACTTTCAATGTAACCTAAGTTCTTTATTGCATTTTATTTCATTGTTGTATTGTATTGCATGCTGTATGTTATTATATGTTTAGTGTTGACTGACTGGGGTGTGTTTTTCTGTATCAGCGTGAGGAGGTGCAGAGTCAAGGGATGCAACTGTTATAGCATGTTTTTAGAAATATTTTTGTGATAAGATATAAATGTTGATCTGTTATTTAGTGCTATATCTTTTTATTATTTATTAGATATATGTTTGATCCATATTTGTCTGAAAATAAAACGGTGAATCTTATTGTATCTTTTGTTTTTCTTTATGTATACGTGATGATTGTACACAAACTCCTTATATTGTCTTTGCCAACCAGGAGTAACAAGAATGTTATATGCAATGACACACATTGAATGACTCCTGTGAACCCGAGTACATGAAATGCTGTGGCAAGTTTTCTGGCAACAGAAACTCTGTGGAAACTATGTAGGTCAGTTTGTAACTGAAACTCTGCGGAAACCTGATGGAGTCTTGGTAACTGAAACTCTGCGGAAACCTGATGGAGTCTTGGTGACTGAAACCCTGCGGAAACCTGATGGATCTCTAACTTAACTGAAACTCAACGGAAACTTGTTGGAGCGTGGGTAGCGGATACCGTGCGGAAACCCTTAGAAAGTGGGTAATTGAAAGTTTCCGTCATTGCGGAAACTCAGTGTAAAGTAACGGAAACTCACTGGATTCTTGGTGGAAACTTAAGTTTCAGTCCACTTTCCATCAGGTTTCCGCACTGCGGAAACCAGGTTATTTTTGCTGTGAGTAGTTCTGAATTTGTGAGTGACAAGTCGAGAGCAGAATAGGTCCCTGTACCAGGATGTAAATATGTGTTGGAACCATCATTATAAATACATAAATCATTGTCAGAACAAAAGTCTTCCAACAATTTCCCTTTAGTGTTTGTAGTTACACTACCCCAGAGTGGGTTGTGCCCATTTAAATCTCCCATTATAACACAAGGCTTCGGCAGTTGGTCATACAGAGCTTGAAGATCGTTTTTGGCAAACACTGAAGACGGCGAAATGTAAAGAGAGCAGAGCGTAAACGCTACATGTAAAGTAATTCTCACTGCAACAGCCTCCATATTAGTATTAAGTGAAACAGGGCTTTGAATAACGTTTTGTCTGACTAGAATGGATGATCCGCCAATGGCCCTATCGCCTGGAGGAGAAAAACAATGATAGGCAATATAGTTCCGTATCTCAAAATTGTTATTCTGCTTTAAGTAAGTTTCCTGTAAGCAGAATGCTGACGGGTTAAAGTCCTGAACTAATAGGTGTAAATCATTAAAATTAGTTCTCAGTCCTCTACAATTCCACTGGACTAGTGGTGACGAAGTTATCGCTTAGGCGGATGAACAGGAGAAGGTGACAAGCTGTGTGTCCGACAATGGCCGGCGTCTGACACATCCATTTCTTCAAGTGATCCAAATTTATTGAACAGCTGGACCTGATTTTTAGCCCCTTTAGAGGTTCTACCACTCTGACACTGTTTTGGAGGTTCGGTTTTTGATTTAGATTTGTTTTTTGCAATATGTTGTAAATTTGTTTCTGATCTGGACAGCCGTACTGGCTGTGATGACGTTTGTGTCTCACTTAAAGACGAATCCGTATCACAAGATTTCTGAGAAGGAAGAGTTGATTGTGATGTAAGAACGGTCTGTGAGCTGGACGTCTCTTGTGAAGGCGGCACTTTCACTACAGCAGATAACAACGTGGGTGCAGATGTCTTCGCCCATGTGTAATCAGTCTGGCAACCTATGGTTTTGAGAGATGCAAGGTTTGGTTTTGGATGAGTGAGCGCACCTGATGCAACACTGGCAAATGTAGGTCCTGGTTGCTGTTGCGCTAGAACAATTTTCTTTGCTTCCATAAAACCTATATTACGATCATGTTTGACTTGAGAGGTTTTAGTCTGCAGTTTCCATGAGGGACATTCCTTAGACGAGGAGGGATGGTTACCCGAGCAGTTAACACAAGAAGGAGATTTGTCACACTGTGTACTATCTTCACAAGTTCCACCACATCGATGGCAAGCAGCTGGATTACGACAGGAGTTTGATCCATGACCATATTTTTGACATTTGTAACATCTTAAGGGATTAGGGATGAAAGCATCCACTCTCAGTTTACAATAGCCAGCTTTAAGTGAGTCTGGACGAGTTGGGACACCAAATGTGAATAAATAAGTATTGGTATTTAAAATTTCATTGTTCCTTTTAAATGTGAAGCGTTTAACATCAGTGACTCCTTGTGATGTCAATTCTGACAGAATGTCCTTTTCAGGCATGTCTGAGAGGCAACGTATTGTGTCACGGACAATGCCTTTACTACAATTCAATGTCCTGTGAGGGGAAACCTGGACAGGAACATTAGCCAGTACTTTAGTTGAAAGGAGAATGTTTGATTGTATTTGTTTCTTACATTCAATCAAAAGGCAGCCAGAACGGAGCTTTTTAACCTCCTTTACTTCTCCAACTAAACCTTCAATACCTTTTGCTATAGCAAAAGTGTTCAACTTGAGTGGATTTCCATCTGCAGCAGACATGACCAGAAACCTAGACCAAATCTTCTGATTATTTTGTGATGGTGAAGCATCATCATCCTCAGATGAGAATGAATCTTCAGGATCATGCGAACGTTTTTTGTAAGGGGGTGCCATGGCTGTTTTAAGTATGATTCATCCTCCTGGCTCCCCACCCACCACGGAGTGTCAACAAGGACAATGCCTCATATCTGTGGATTTCCACCAGATGGCACCAAGGATACCAGGAGGGTATACTCAAGTAGAAACATATCTTGAGAAGATATATTCTACCAGATTGGCCCATGAGCCACCGCCTTCTGGGCATTAAGACTCTAGGCAAAATAATTATTCCATTTTGCAATCGTGTGATTTTTAAAGCACTTGATGCCAAGATAGTTCTTTTGAAAAGTATATCAAGCAGTTGAAGAAATATTTTAAAAAAACATTCAAATACGCAGGGCTTGGCATGACCAGCCGATTGGTTGAACCGGGCCCATTCTACCACCCGTCTAGGCGAAGTCAGGGCCAAAGTGGTGTATTGAGCAACAGGAGCACGATTGCAGGCCCCTATTGCCCTCAACCACCAGGATCCCCTCCTCCGCCGACACAGGGCCGCAACCCACGGCAAACGGGTTGGTGGACCAAATATGCCCCCGGGTCCACTACGGGGGTGTTGGCGAGCTCTTGGCGTTACCCAGCACCCACCACGAGGAGGTGGCTCGCCACGGGTGCCTCTATTGACAATAACATAACCAGTACACACAAATATATTTGTATTAACAATTATCTCTGTTGTCTTTCATTTAATATTTGTAACTTTACGACAGGCAGTAATCTGCCTTTGTCTCAAAATTCATTACGTTAGAAAGTTTAGTAGGCCATGCAATATGCTGTTAATTAAAAACAGCTTTTACCTTCAGATATTAAGCTGATGAGTTAACCAGTCTACACGAATGACACATCCATTGCGAGCAGTGATGATTTCTGGAGAGACCCGGGCTAGCGGGGTTGGGTGGTCAGGTTCGATCACTTGGTTAACACATGTCAGTTGCGCAGATCGATGCTCATGCTGTTGGATCCCTGGATTGTCTGGTCCAGACTCCATTGTTTACAGACCACCGCCATTCAGCTGGAATATTACTGAGTGCGGCGTAAAACTAAACTTACTCACTCATTCACTGGAGAGAACTGGTTCCGAATAATCTCTGCAATCTGCAATATGTGCTGGTGAAGGCGTTCATCGTCAAACAGTGTGGAAAGACAGGGCTGTGTCTGAGCTCCATATGTCGAACATTGTCAGACAGATCCATGTCCGCAGAAATGCGTATGGATTCAGAAAAAAATGCTATTTTTCAATTTTTTTATGATTATAAGTGTCATTCTGAGGTAACTGAATATCGATACCAATAATCGAGCTGTAATGCAAGTGTGAAAAAAACCCATATCTTTATATACCTATCACAACATAGGCATGAAGTATATCCAAATTACTAGGTTCATAGTGCCCCCTATCTATCTCTCTCTGTGTGTGTCTGTCTGTCCCTCTCTCTCTCTCTCTCTCTTACAATTCGAACTGGTTCCAAAATTAACATGTAGTAATTTCCATAGAATTGAAATGCAGGAGGTCTCAGTACAATCTAGTTAACGTGTGATAATAATATAAGGAACCTTTGTGGAACCAAACTACTCATTCACCATGATATATTTCTTTTGATAGAATTCAGAACAGGTATCCTTGTAGGTCAGGAGGAAGTCTCAATGCCATTATTCCGCAGGAACTCTCCCACAGCACGGAAACAATTTAGCTGAGCGTTGCCATTTATGATTATTGTATCGTGCTAGATATTTACCTGAATGATGTCGTACACACCCTCGTGTCCAAATGTTTCTTGAATTGATGAAGACAAACGATAAAGGCCGGGCGGGACAACTTAGGAATGGCCAGCGAATCCTAACTTGACACACAGAAGGGAGCAAGCTACGAAGACATATTTTATATCATTGGAAAGATCTCGAGGAGATGAACACGAAAGGTTTATGTGCCAGTGTGTCCACGTGTTAATAAGCTCGCACATTGGCTCTGAAAATGCATTTCTGCAGAAATTTCTGGCAGAATGTTTTATTTCTACAGAAATTTCTGTAGAAATTTTTTTTCCTGCAGAAATTTCTGGCAGAAATTTTTTATTTCACTACCAGAATTATCTTAATTTAACAAAATTAGAGAGTATAAGTAATGATACTGCTGTGTGAGTGGTAATTTCATGCTTAATCCAAGTGATAAGCACTTAGCGTGATCAACGGATCTGATATTTTGGTTTCGCTACCAGAATTATTTTAGTTGAATAAGATTAAACACCATCGTTATATAATTTAATATAGACTTTCTTTAAATGATGTCGTTTTCCCTGTTTAAAACCTATTAGTACCAGACAATTTTACAGTGTAAATTTGACCGTATTTCATTATAGCTTTTACAATTTAAAAGGCTTATGCATTATTCCCATCCGTTTCATTATAACACAGTTGTAACTTCTTAGTGGATTCAGGTCATGAAAGATTTATTTAAAGTACTGGGTTGCATTTTCCAATCCCAATAAGCCGATATGGGTTGAAGGCGAATAGAGGCGAAACCGGACATATACTACATACATACAATAATAACAATGTAAGACATGTGAGCCATAGAATGAGCTAACTCATGGAATGAGTTAACGAAAGCTGGAAGCCAGTATAAACAAGCACTGATAAGAAGCCGACAGTTATGATTACAATGATGGAATCCAATGGTAATACATTATAGATGATAGGATATGTTTACATAACATAGATAGGGGGTAAGGACAATGTACAGGATTGGGGATAAGGATGGTGTTACATAACACATGATAGGGGATATGATTACATGAGGGTTGATGAGCATGTTTACACGAGGGTTGATGATGTACAAACACAAGAAGGTAAGGATGTACACGTGTAGATAGCAGCAAGTTAGCCAACAGGATAGATGACTTGGACACCCACATCCGTTGATCACGCTAAGTGCTTATTACTTGGAATAAACATGAAACTACCACTCATGCAGCAGTATCACTACTTATACTCTCTAATTTTGTTAAATTAAGATAATTCTGGTAGTGAAATAAAAAATTTCTGCGGGAAAAAAAATTCTGCCAGAAATTTCTGTAGAAAAAAAAATTCTGCCAGAAATTTCTGTAGAAAAAAAATTCTGCCAGAAATGTCTGCAGAAATGCATTTTCAGAGCCAATTTGTGAGCTTGTTAACACGTGAACTCACTGGCAAATGAACTTTTCGTGTTCATCTCCTCGAGATCTTTCCAATGATATAAGATATGTCTTTGTAGCTTGCTCCCTTCTGTATGTCAAGTTAGGACTCGCTGACCATTCCTAAGTTGTCCCGCCCGGCCTTTACGGAAATCCGTATTTAAATAAAGACTGGTTTTGCCATTCCTCTACGCGAAGCTCTGAAAAACCAGGAAGAACTTTCTGTTAGTTGTCGTAACGTGATGAATCATGGATGGTTCTCGAACGTGAATATAAAGATATGGGAAAGATTCTTTTGAAAAAAATGACAGATAATTTACTTAGGTTCGATAGGTTCGCCGGCGATTATCTCGAACGATGTGTGCAAATCTTGAAATTTGTGCATGGTGACACCATCACATGACCCCTGGCAGCAATTGACGGCAATGCAACAATTTGGCATGTCTTTGTTGACGTATAGAAATCAACAAAATGGCGAACTTGCTATATACAACTAGCTGGGAATGCTTCCTCATATTACGTCAATTCCGGATTGCTGCAGTGCTCTGGCGACAGCGTTATACCTTGTCCATGGTGTCGTTAGCAGACGAGAGAGAAGCAGACGATGTTTGGGCAGCTCGCTCGGTATTTATTAACCACAAGTTTAAAAGATATATTTGGTATTCCGCTTAAGACTAACCACAGGTCTCTTATATGTAATGACTAAAATAAGACAAAAGAAACCCATTGTTTAGTCGTTATTTAAGTCTAACTGTGAGTGAAGACATGTGGTGAGAATGCTGTGGTAGACAGTCTCGAATGCTCTAGACAGATCCCGTAATCCAGTCAGAGATGCACCGTTGTCTCTGTCCAGGGATTATGTTTGTCATCAGTAAGTTTGGTAAGTCCAGTTTGGGTGGTCTAGCCCACTTTGAAGGTTGACTGATGTTTATCGGAAATCTCATTGTTGATATCATACTCATTAGGGTGGAATGCATCTGGCAAAAATACCCCCCGTATTTTAATTTACCTTCTGATGGTGGGCTGTGGGTGATCTGCGCAAATGATGTGGAAATACTGGGAATAAGGAGACGATCAGACACTGCCTGGATTGAAACAACCTTTAGTGTTCTCAGTTTGTTCAAAAATGATATTTATTGAGATGCATCGTGCTGGGTCCGTCTTTTTACAAATCCAAGGGACACGCGGCAAGCGGTCAGAGGTTCTGATGTTCAGTTTACACTCCTTATTTGTGCTCTAGTGTTCGCCTTCATTACCGGAGCATCAACATGTGTATCAAACTGGGTTGTTACCCATTAATACCGATTATTTATGGAAATTAACTACCGAAGTAAAGAACTTACATAGCAAATGTGGTAACCTGGAATCACAAATGGCAGAATTGAAATCCGAATTGACGAACATGCACCAAAATATTGAGGTGGTGGATGCTGATATTGACTCGCTCATTGATAAAACTGATCTGGTGCAGGACCAGGTGACAAGGTTCAACGATGAGTTGGATAAACTAGAGACTTTCAGTAGGAGAGACAATTTAATACTCTATGGCATAGCCGAGGAACCTGGTGAAACAAATGTTCATTTCAAAGATACTTGCATTTCCATCCTGAATGATCACGTTCGTGTCAAGACTTGGTCACGTAGTGATATTGTTCGTGCTCATCGTCTCGGTACTAGACGTTCAAATGTTAGCAAACCGAGACCCCCTATTGCCAAGTTCAGACAATCTGACGACAAGATCGAAGCACTAAAAGCTCGACCAACGATGAAAGGAGGCGGGTATGGCATATCTAATGACCTCACTGCGAGACAGCGTCAAAAACTCCGTGATGGCAAGGAACAAGGCTCGTTTTGGGTGCTTCAAGAGTGTCAGGCTTATCACCATGCCACACACAGATGGGAACAGAACCCCGAATACATCGACATGAAAGGGGATGCGATCATCGAGAGCCACCAGTCAAATCCAGTAAGAGTAACTCAAACAGGATATTTTGAATGGGGTCATGAAAACTGTATCACCGGTGAAATGGACAACACATTGTCAATCTTGTCGTGGAACGTGTGTAGTGTTGCGAGTAAACCTGATCATCAATCTTTTATGGAGTACTTGAAAACATTTCATAGGTATATACCATGCATTATATACTATACTATTACTAGCCTAAAGTGTGCTCAATTCTGACTAAGAATTTTAAGAATGTATGCACATCGCCTCCCTAAACTTGCTTACAACATGCCATTGCATTTTGATAATGTTGGCAAAAGTCACTTTGGCTTCTCACATCCGTATGTTACTCTTCTCTCGTGGTTTTGGATATGTATGGCTCTCACAATCTCTGGGAAATGGTGATACGTTCATCACCGATTTTCGACAACGTTTGATTGATAACTTCAGGCAAGATTGGGTATCTACATCAAGAGACAGTTCACGTTATGCCAATTATGTCTATTTTGAAGATACTTTAGAACCTGAAAAATATTTATCTCGTCTTCAAGGTAAAAACATTAGCGACGCACCTGTTCGATTTAGGCCGGGTCTTACAAGTCTAATGATCAATGAAGGTAGAAAACGTGATACAGAACAGGCTTTACGATTATGCCCTTTGTGTAGTTCTGGAATTGAAGATGAGCTCCATTTCATGATTTTTTGCCCAAGTTTTAAGTTACTGAGAAGGAAATATGTTGTGAACATTCTTGTCCAAAACATGTCAGTTATACCGTTTTCACTAATCTCATGGCTACCAAAAATGAAGCAGTTTTGTCTGATCTAGCATTATATGTACATCACGTACTGAAACTAAGACATCCTGTTGTATGATTATTCTTCCCGCACACTGAATGTTGATATCCATGTTTCTCATAATTGAATGAGTGATTGCAGCAGCATTAATTAGACTCACATATTGTATCTATGGTTTGTATATAGGTCAATGGCCTTTCATGCAATAAACAAACTTTGAACCTTTGAACTTTCAGTTTTCTGAGGTATTCAGTTTTATGTTAGTCGCGATATGGATTAGGTTTCAGAGGACATATATACAATGTAAGTTGTTCACGAGGAGGACATGGGTTGATGTACCCTCGATGTTTGTTCGGGCTCGGGGAACAGAAACATCACAAGTACATCAACTCATGGGCCCTGAGGGACCAGTGAAAAAGGCATTTATCTTACCCAACACCTGGTGTTAATTGTTTCAGGAATTGTTTCAGGCTCGGGTACAAATACTTTTGAAGTCATTGCTAGAGTTTGCTAACAAGAAATATAGATTTCGTGTTTTCTCCTTTCCATCGGTTTACATTCTCAAAACATCGATAATGTTAGTACATAATACATGAATCAATGTTATTCGAGGTTAAAAAGTATTAGTACCGCGAGGTACCAAGAGAGTTCGGCATTGTCAGTGGCGTATAAAGAAATGTTATTCGCTTGTAAGCGAGGTACATTGAAAATGACAGTAGAACGCTCAGCCAGTCAGAGAGAGACATTTATGTGTGAGGTAAGATAATTGTCAATGTAACATTTCATGTTCCAGTTGTGTAATATGACCGGCACGTATTTTTTGCAGGTTTCCCCCCTTGTTAGTGCGAATGTTTCCGGCGCATAGCTATGCTACGTCCATTGCTATGATACATCTTCCATCTAAATGTACATTTGTCAGGTATGGGTAGATCTTTCTATGCATATGTCCGGATCCGACTTTATTGTACACAATCATGTGACCTAGCTCTTGTCTGTTTTGTCCGCACCTTGCAGGTTTGTAAAGACTGGATGAGTTTGAATCACGGCATCCAGTGACTGTGAGGCCGAATGCTACTTGGGTTCAGTATGTGTAAAGATAGTCCTGTTTATGTACTGTTGGAGTTATTACTTGTGTGTGTTTTGGGTACATTGTTGTAATAGCAGATTGTTTTCAATCTTAGATTAGTACTTGTGTTTTTTCTCTGTAAAGTGAGCTAATGTATATGAACTCTGGACACCTCTGTTTCTTGGATGATTAATTATTGGGTGGGCCTTAATAAACTGGGGTGGATGGTGAGAGTTGACATAAAAAACCTCCACATATAAAGGCAATATTAGCAGCTGCTACTACTAGAAACAATTACATGTAGGCGGATATTTAGTTTATCTACACGCAATCACTTCTAACATATATTTACAGAGCAAAATCAAAATCGAAGTAAAGAACGAAATTCAGACCAACCGTGTTCTGCTCCTGTCAGGACTAAGAGATGCAACTGTACACAGATCAGGTCAATACTTGACACAACCAACAATAATACCAGGATAATCAAGCATTCCACCCAAATCAAATGACTTTTTGCGCGTAACGCTCATTGGATGTCCCTTTCGGTGGTCTGACGTTTCCATAAATGTAACACACATGATGCCACCATTGGGCGAGTGTCTTTGTTCGAAGGGGCGTAGGCTAATGGTTAATGCATTCGCATTCATGCCTAAGATCCGAGTTCGATTGCCCCCATGAATAAATGCGTGAAGGCCATTTCTGGTGTCTGTGAGATATTGTAGAACTAATGCTAAACGCTGAGTACCACCATACTCACTCGCTTTGTTCGAAATGTGTCTCTAATCGCCATGTATACAATGGCTAGTGTGAAACTGTAAATCGAATGTCAGTCGTATTCCTCAGGAGGTTGAGACTGACAATCAATTGACATATTAAACCATAATACTATCAGCATGGTCCTGCGGAATGATAGTGCAATGTAAATGGCATTACATCTTTGAGCGGCATGTTTAAACGTTCGTGAACCAAATAAGGACAAACTTTATGGAGTAATAACTTCTATATTCGGGAGAAACGACGATTCCGTATGGATCCTTGTATCTTGTATACCTGCTTGACAACGATACTAGAATCTGTTTCGAAACGAATCTGAATAAAGAAGTTGTACATCCATAAATCTGGTTGGTAAATGGCATTGTTACTATTATATAATTACTATTATATAAGAGGCAATGCGGTTAAACCGGGTTGGATTTCCGTCACAGGTACACTGTGTGAGGTCCCTTTCATATCAAAAAGGGAGTCTCGTTCACCTATTCAGACAATGATTTCAGCCGATCCGAATGTGAAAGTGAAAATAGACACCAGAAACAAGTCCAAGTCATAAGAAAATCGTATTTACAAAATGTATTTTAATTTTAAACTTTAATGCCACCGTTTTTCCATATTTTGTGTCGAGGTTGAGGCAGCATACCTTAAGTTTAACTAAGAAATCACAAACTGCCCCTGTTTGATGAAGCCATAAAATGATTCACAATGCAGATTTGTATAAGATAAATTCCGTAACAGACAGTCAAAGTTTCTAGCAGCAGAGCATCGTTTTGAGATTTCCACAATTTTAAAGTTTCCTTTCTCTCGAGGCTCGATGACGACAGAGCACACTGTACAAGTACGGTTGCAATACACAAGTGCTTCGACGTATCAGACCATACTGATTAATACTTATGTATTCAGCTAAATAAATCTGGACCGGTTATCGCGCTAAGTTGCGCAATGGCACTGAACCCAATAAACAGGAAACGAGACTGTTCATTGTTTTCAGTTGCTGGTGTCTCCCACCGTGAATATTGCTCAACGCTGCGTAAAACCGAACTCACTTACTCACCTACTTAATGGAGAACTGTTTAAGAATGATCAACTATATTTGAGACTAGACCCACACTGTTACAGACTCACTGTTGTTACGAGTGTGTATTGTCTGTATATTTTGTTATTGATTAAGTGATAATTATTATTGGGTCACAACATTTAGTGTTTTGAATTGTAATTCTGATGGGTCACATTTCGTTTTAATAGTTGGTCAACAATTTTAGGATTCTGGTTTTCCGGAATTTATGTGCCACTAGTTTTCTCTGTGTTTACTTCCGTGAGACTAATTCTAGGGCATTCTACAGTGTTGAAGATGTTCATTTGTGCCCGAACTTTCGGGAAATGACTTCATACATATAAATAGCCTGGTCGCTGTGTTGCGACATGGACAATTGTAGATTTTTTTATCATCTGCATCCGTCAACGCCTGAATCTACATTATCTGCTGTCACACCGATCGCTGTGTTTACATTCTTTGATTCTCTCCCGCACTAATACTTTGGTGAGTTCGCTAATATATTGTATTTTGTGTCCCATTGACTTAGATTTTGTCTCTCTTGAATTGTATTTGTAATCAGCATTGTGACTATTGACTTGTGACTTTGTATACCTTGCTCTCGTTGCATAATAATACATAATGTGAACGTTTATGACTTGTCTGATTAAAGGACTATCTACTAACTAATGCGTCGTGATGCACATCAGTCTAACAAAATTCATTGCGGCTCAACAATAGAGGAGTGTCACCTTGTCACAAGTTGATCACTAGTCACGACAGGACATGTACTGAGGTACTTAAACAATGGGCTCCGAGCGACCAGGGAACAATGTATTTATCTCATCGAACACCCCGCTTCGAATTACCGGTATCGGATCATATTAAGGAGTACCAAGGTTGGGCAGTCAACCAATAACCGACAACAAGGGACGACAAGAAAAGCACATTTAGAGCTATCTACCTTATTTACATTGGCAAAACATCGGTAATTTCATCGGTAACATCGGTACATCATACGTTAGACCAATCAGAACGCGTAATGGATGAGGTGATTTGATAAAAATAGTTCAGACTACTTCATTCTTTCTTTCTATTATGTTATTGTTTTAAAATTCGTGAAAAATATACATCATCATATTGAAAGTACTAAGAACGTAGCTAACATGACTGCATTGTCTTCTGTGAAGTTTTTGATAAAAAATCATGCGACTGACGGTAAGACATTCAAATACAAGCGGGTGTGTTTGTTGACAACGTCGGTTAGTGTTTTTCTGACGACCTTGCGGGCTTGTTGGGGTGATTGTAACAGGTTTAGGAAATGTAATTACGAGTTTCAAAACATTGATATTATATCTGTATGTAAGTAATCAACTCCAGTCTTTAATATCAGGTAAATATTTCACATCTCTGGAAATACTTTAGTCTGACGGCACCCGTGGCGAGCCACCACCTCCTGGTAGGTGCTGGGTAACGCCAAGAGTTCGACAACACCCCCGTTGTGGACCAGGGGGTATATTGGTCCACCAACCCTTTTGCCGTGGATTGCGGCCCTGTATCGTTGGAGGACGGTAGTCTGGAGGTTGAGCCAGTGACCGCGTTCCCTTTGCTCAATACACCCCTTCGACCCTTAATTCACCTAGACGCGAGGTTGAATGGGTCCGGTTCAACCAGTCCGCTGGTCATTCCGAGCCCTGAGCACTAAATTTCATTACATTTCATAACCTTTGTGGAAGTGACCACTTTCCAACTTTAATTTCATTCATTCATCCAGGAGATATCCCACAAGATATAATTTTACAAAGGTAAATTGGTCTTCGTTTGAAACATTATGCCATGGTATACTGACGACTGTAAACTAGCTAGAAAAGCTAGGAGGAAGTCAGACAAATATTTCCGTAATCACCCTACAGTCCACATTTTAAACAAATTCAAGATATCAAATGCTAAGGCCCGACGCATCTTCTAACAAACGGAACGCCAGTCTTGGCAGACGTATGTATCTAAACTCAGTTCTAGAACTCCAATGTCTAAAGTCTGGAATAGCATACCAGAAATTAAAGGAAAAGATTCCGGATCCCTTGTTCGCCATCTGAGGGAGGGTAACACATTGCTAACAGATACATCAGAAACTTGGAGAATCGTATGCTAAACACCCTTCCTCGTCAAACTACACACCGAAATTTCAGAAATTTACAGACCAGGAAGAAAAAAAGAGTCCTAATTTCACTACTGGTAACGGTGAGGACTATAATGAACTTTTCTCCTTACATGAATTGCGCACTGCTTTAGGACAAGCACAGGGGCCGGGGTGATAATATTCATTATCAGATATTAACGTTTACCTGACACTTGTTTTGAAGTGCTATCATGTATCTTTGACCATATATGGACTACAGGGACGTTTCCTTCTTCGTGACGGAATGCTGTCGTCTATCCTGTACTCAAACCTGGCCGGGATCATACAGACTCTTCCAGTTATAGGCCAATATCTCTTACCAGCTGTTTATGTAAGACCATGGAGAGAATGGTCAATAAGCGCTTATATGATACCTTGAAACAAATAATCTTGTAACAAATATTCAGTGTGGTTTCAGAAAAAAAAAGAAGTACAATAGACCATCTGGTTAGATTGGAAACGTTTGTGTATCATCAAAAAAACTATGCCGTATCCACATTTTTGAAATTAGAAAACGCTTATGATACGACCTGGAAGTATGGCTTTTTAAAAGATCTTCATGGCATGGGTTGAGGGGCCGTTTGTGTCAATTTATATCTGAGTTTTTAGCACATAGGCAATTTCAGGTACGTGTGGGCTCCACCATGTCTGACATATTCGATCAAGGCCAAGGCATACTACAGGGTAGTATATTATCGGTAACGTTATTCAGCATAAAAACTAACAGCTTATCTAAAGTTTCAAATGAATCCATTGCTGGATCAATATTTGTAGATGATTTTAATGTGTCATTTCGAGGTGGAAAATATGCACACGCTTACCTTATGTGTCTAAATAAAATTAATGATTGGTCAGAACGAAATGGTTTTAAATTTTCAAACACTGAAACCGATTCCATCCATTTCTGTCGGAAATTTAAGCCACACAGAGCCCATTTAAGCCCAGAATTGCATCTTACAGGTACTCCAATTAAAATTGTAAAGGAGGCTAGATTTCTGGAAATGATATTTGATCAACATCTTACTTTCTTACCTCATATTAAATCTCTGAGGGCTAGATGTCTGGAAGCACTTGATTTATTAAAGGTTGTTTCAAACTCCAAGTGGAGAGGGGACCAGACGACCCTACTCTACTTATACAGATCACTCGTCCGTTCTAAACTAGATTATGGTTCCATCATTTTTGTAGGAGCCTGCAAATGTAATCTTAAACAATTAGATTCTGTTCATCACCAAGGTCTTAGATTGTGCATTGGATCTTTCCGAACTTCTCCTGTTGAAAGTCTTTATGTAGAGGCTGATGGGTCATCTCTAAGATATCGCCGTATAAAGCTATCGTTACAATATATCACAAATCTTTATTCTACCAAGTCTAACCCTGCATATAACTGTGTATTTAATCCTCTTTATGAGGATATGTACAATAGAAAGTCTTCTCTAGTTTCGCCTCTTGAAACACGAATTAAATCATTGATTGCTGCTGCCGGCATTGATTTGGATGATATATCTCCTTCCCGACTTCTTTCTTCTCCTCCTTGGCAATTGGTGAGGCCACAAGTTGACCTAACATCGACCACATTTAAAAAATTTGAAACTAACGACCTTCATTATAAACAAGAATTTAATCAGTTAAAAAGTAAATATGACGCATACAAATTCTTATATACAGATGGATCCAAGGACGGTGATGCAGTGGCTTGTGCCACTATTATTGGATTTAGAATAATATCTTCCCGATTACCCGACAATAGCTCTATTTTCACGGCAGAAGCTAATGCCATACTCACGGCTCTAAATATATTAATAAGCAACCTACATATAACCATTACACAATATTTTCGGATTCTCTTTCTTGTCTTCAGGCGATTAAAATTTTGTCTTCTTAACATCCAATTGTAATTGAAATCATATAATGATTGTTGATCATATATAATGATGTTGCTACTGGCCAGTGCAACATCGTGTTTTTTGGGTTACCCAGGCATGTCGGAATCTGTGGTAACACAGTGGCCGATTTCACTGCTAAGGCAGCACTCAACAAATCTGTGAGTCCACTTCTTATCCCATACTCAGATTATAAAGCTACGGTAAGATCATATATCAGGGATCTGATCTCATGTGGGACACTCAAGTAGGTATCAATAAATTACATGCCATAAAACCCTATATTGGTTTAACATACTTGAGTTGTCAGTCCAGATTTGAGGAGGTCATTATGAGACGATGTCGTATTGGCCATAAGCGGTACACACATGAACACTTGCTAAAAGGTGAGGATCATCCGTTTTGTATCCCTTGTGATGAAATAATTACTGTCAAGCAAGGGATCACTATTTTAGATCACGAACTATGAAGAAACTCTTTAGTAATGTTAGTCCTCATTTAATCATTGCGTTTTTAAAAGAATTGGATTTGTTAAATGATTTGTAAAGAGATAAATATTTTAAGATTGGAAGTGGAATTAGCAAGTAAGATTGTTAGTGGCTGTATCCTAAAAGGGAGTTGAAGTACCGCACAATCATTGTCCACCTGGGAGGGTAGGTAAGTCCACAAACAGTTCAAGTCAAGTTCAATCTTTCACTTTTTTAACTGTAGAATTATGTGTAATATTAATTTGTGGATAATCTTGCATACAGTCGCCAGCAGCAGGGGGGATGATGTAAATCCAGCTAGGGACCATGCAGGTAGCAGAGGTACAGTAAGTCCCCTTGGTCCCTAGTATGCTGATCTAGCATCTGTTATTGGCGATCTGTTTTTATATTGTACTGTCCAAATAGTGATACCATTTATTTTTTTAAGTTTTCACGCTGGTTTTAATACTAACTGTGATACTCTAGTGGTTTTACTGTCCTCCATCGACAGGTTTTTCATAATATGTCTACATATTTCTTTTTTATGTTCTCATCACGATATGCCGATGTGACGTTGAATATTAACTCATCCACTCAATCACTTTAGTCTGACTGTTTTGGTCATTCATATATTTTTCAGCGACTTCATAAACAATTCCACTTGGAGTATGGTAGCAAGGGTACTCAAATGTTCAGTTAGAGAAATGTTTCAGTTTCTACATTGAGATTTGATGTAGCTGTGTTTTTTATCGTTTAATCAATTTTATTTGCACAGTCAGTGAAACCGATCCCATTTGTAATCATTAAACCTTTCATCAGAAATATAACTGGGAATATAAGGTGAACATCCGGTATCAGTTACGTCAAACAGGAATATCACCCCATTCGTGACCACTCGTGTTTTCTGTTCGATAGCAGAGAAAGAGGGCGGGAAAGTTCAAGACGTGAATCTAAATTTTGATAAACTGAATGTGCGTGAACTAACGACCTACTTATGGAATCACGGTGAATAAGTTTCGGGGAATAAGTCAGACTTAATTTTGAGTGCCAAAAGTGTAAGTGATCTTGGCAAAGGATCAATCGAAGATGCCACTACCACTGGAAAAAAAGTCCACCTTTACAAGCTTGTAAATCTCTTGTAAAGATAATGTTTGCAAGACATTTACAAGCTTGGAAAGATGATGTTTACAAGACATTTACAACTTGTAAAGATCCACAAGGGGAGATAACTGGTGGGTGATGGTAAAACTGTCCGCAAGGCCTCAAATTCACACCTAATAAATCCCAATGGCTAATTACAGTTTGACCCCTGGACATAATTAATGAGGTAATTGAGGCGTGAAATGAGAGTGGGACAGACCACTGTTCAGTGGAGAGTGGTCACTCTGTTACGGGTAGGATAGTGATGCTCTTACCACAGTGTTCGGTGGAGTGAAGATGCAGGGGTGTTTCTTTCACTATGCGCAAGCTGTTTAGAAAAGCATTCTGACTCAGTATCCCACTTATTTTGTGTTTGGGAACAGTGAATAACAATACCATAAACAATATCACCTTGTCACCTCTGATAATATGCTAAATGATAGAGATTGTGTTGTGATAACATAACACATGACAGTATATGTTGCTATGAATCATGTGGTTGATCCAACCTTTACCAATAGTACCAGTGATACAGATGGGATAGGTCACCTTTTGAAATACTTTACAATCATATTTGCTTTCTGATGTTTCTGTTGATTCTTCCTTTCTGTGGTCAGCCAAGCAACAATCCACCATAATCCCATAAAATCATTGAGGCATGAAGTCCAATAAGCCGAGTGAACTGTACCTAACTGAATAATTTTAGGCTTCGTGGGACTACACCTGTTGTACACGGGCTAGTTGCAGTTAACACATACTGCTATATTTAACATAACTAAACAACAACCTTCAGGAATGGAACTCCATGACAGAAATGTGCCCTGGAGAAATAACAGGTAAGAGGCTGGCATGGGAGGTTAAGTAACTTGTTCGAAAAACCCATCCCAACGTTTTCGAGGTGATAAATTTCATGTTGGATTGGGGACGCAAATTAATAAACTGAACATGGTGCAACATAGTGCTGGCCAGACACTGTCCCAAAGAAAAGGAAAGATCAAGACCTCCAGAGAGAACTGCCCACCCTGGAGCATAGGGCATTATTGATATGTTGTATTATTTAGACAGGGTATCTCATGGAACAAAACTTTCTAAAAGGTCACATAAAAAAAGAAAACACAACTTTGCAAATTCTGATACCTTTCGGTAAGCAGTTACCGAAACAAATCATAGAAAATGCCAATTCAGCCTATAAAGTTGAAAAAACGCGATGGAAAAAAAATCCGCGAATTCGGAGTTCAAGCAATTCACTAAATTTCACCCAGCGCTGGGGGAAGAAGTTGTTTCAACAGTTGTGCTGCGCTGCGCCCATAACGCATGCGCAGTGAATAGGTTCGCGGAGCTTGAAACAGTATGCATGCCGGGAGTATGAGGTGGTGAGCAGTAGTCTAATCTTGGTTGTGTACGCAAACAAGTATATAATCTACTCGTTACACAAAAACAACATGTTGATTGTAAGAAAGCAGCCTCTATCACAGAGAAAGCTTAATGTCTGGTTTATTGACACCTATATGTATGGCTGCCTGTCTGCTAAAGACAATCTGCAATACACAGCTTCAATTATTGACCACATGCCATTTAAACATAACACCTATCAGGCTATACGCCATAAACAAAATAAATTGATTGATGACTCATGCACCCGAGTCCTGTCTCAGCCACATTATGCAATAAAGCAGGTGTGATACTTGTACCTATTACATGTATTTTATGTCTCTGGTTTGCAAACAAACTACATCCGTTTTTCATGGATGACTGGATCTCACGGAAACTGGTGCAAACGCTTGTCAGTTTCAAGTCCTGCTTTGTACTTGGACGAATGACAGTTTCCAGTAGTTCACCATCTGTACTGAGATGATTTTTGATTGGATCGAACGCAAATTCAGAGATTTACAAAACCCAACATCTCTACATACATTCTTTATGGATAACAACATAGTGTATATGATTTTGTTTGACAATGGTATATCAATCCATACTGAAACGATGCATCATATACAGCACAAAAAAGTTGATATCCACAAAGAATCTTACTTTCTTGTGACTCGCCATACTTCTAAAATGCCCATCAAATACATCTTTCTGAACACATTATGGGCCCCACCTTATGAGCGCTCGGCGTATCAGCAAATGAAGCAGACAATCGGTTGCCGTCGTTACACTTGAGTGCACATCCACCAGCTATGACTGGGTTTGGTCTCCCGCGGGCTTCCTTACGAGGGACGTAAGTCCAAGTACAACCAGGGATACTCTACAATACTCTATATAGGCTCCCTGGTACAACATATTGCACTTCTGAATCGTGATTGTACGCTTGTAATTTTATTTATTTTCTTACAAACAGCAGAACTGATATAATGGAATATATGTTACTAGTACTAGTACTTATAGTGGTGGAATATTTGACAGGTTTATATTTCATATGTTTTGGGTATTTTATCTCGTGATCAATACTAGTAAGTTCTTATCCACCTTGTGCCTGTAAAATACACAGAATGGCCTTCGTTCGGCTTTGTGCATTGTCATTTTATTCATATGGCATAGGAACCATATTTGAGGTGTGGCGAGTCACACTGCTTCCATTTCCCCCGCAACTCTACTGCATCTTTCTTGGATAAAAATTGGATAAAAAACATTTTGAAATTGTTTCTGCTGAGTTGTAGGCTGGTTTGACATCTTGCAGTGTCATCATCGCGATTATGCACCGAGGAGTGGGTTGTTTAGGTGGTGAAAGTTGTAATGTGCTGAATTTGTTTCATGACGCGTGAAGAAGGAATTTAGCATATCATAACATTGAAATAAATTTGATGTTCGCTTGATAGTGCTCCGTGGTCAATACTGCAGTGTTGATGGAAATGGTATTCTATAATGCGGAATTTGTTTCACTTTTATAATACTCATGTCTTTCATGCGAATGAAATTACCCCAAAACAAATAGACAGTGTCAAGCTTACACTAGATGTTTATTTACAGGTTACAACAAGAAAGAGGAAGATTAAATTTCATACAAGCACATTCCATTTACAAATTTACGGAAAACATGTTACACATTATTATCGAATATACAATAAAAAACAATGGGGTAGCATTGTAGTTGTGCATTCTTTAATACTGGTTCATATTTTGCTTTCTTATGGCTCGGGAGGTCTGCCTGTCGCATCCCTTCGACTCGATTTCTGAAGAAAACAGTTAATATGATTATACTTGCATTAAGTGAATGGTAAACCAATGTGAAAATAGAATCAATGGTTATTCTCATAATCTCATAGCAAGTATTATTGATACTTATGTATTTAGTGCATTAGAACACAGGTGTTGTATGGTACAACCTTTTTCTCCTTTGAAAGATCACACGGATTAAAATAGACTAACAGCTAGTCTCTGAAATGAACATATTTTACTGAAAAACGTTCATAGTGAAAACAATACTGAAATGGAGCCCTGAGACTTTCTTCATTTTCTGAAGCTAAGGAAATCTAGACTTGCCACATTTTCTAGACTTGCGTGGGCTTTCTTGGATATATATACTTCAGGGTCTGTACGACAGACTAGGATTAATACTGGGGGGTGATTGTTACTGTATCTCCCAGCCTTGAACAAAGCCTCAACACATAACAAGGCCTAATCCCTTGTTCATTGATGAGCAACTCATGCCGGTAAGGGTTCATTAATTAACAAGGCCTAATGCCTTGATATCATATCAGTTGAGATTCATCAATTAACATGCCTTCTCCCTTGTTAATTGATGGTAAGCTAAGTTACATAGTGCATCCTCTTAAAACAGTTTCATCTAATTCTTGATTCCCGAAAGCTAGTTAAATTGGTTTTCATGTTTGCTTACTGTAGTTTTTCTGGAACATTTTCTCATGACATCACTGTGTTTATTTTGGTTGTTTTTCTTTCTTGAGACGGTTTCCTTTTTTGTCTGCAAACATCTTGTCATAGTCACTGCAACAAACAAGATACAATACCCTGACAGAAACTTTATGTTTCAATAAAACTGACGTATATTATAGAGTGATTACAGAATTATAACAAGAAGTCGTCACCAAACACATGCAACCCATTCAAACGGTTGACCAAAATCGCCCTTGAACATCACATTTTGTTGCATAATTTTATTGTGCAACAAAAGTCACGTTTGGAGCTCAAGAAATGAGCATTCTTATTTATATGACAGTAGGTTGTGCTCATTTTTTGCTGTGCACTGAAGCATATAGGACAGAGCATTAAACAGAACTGCAATACCTTGAAACTCAGCGTGCGGAATAACAGGGAGAGCTGCCTTAGCGTCCTTATTCTGTCCTGTTTCCAACCTAAAAAAATACAATTCAAAATTTATTGCACAATAAAGATAAATTCATGTCGAGGTTATTGTAGAAACACCTGAAGTTTTACTTGTTGAATGGTTTAATGCATTGAAACTCTTGCAGTTACTGTATTTAAATCATATGAAATTATATTCTTACATCTGTTGTGGATTTAGGTTCATTCCTCTTACGGACTCAGCATTCCGTAGAGCCTGCAGCTGCCTCACAGTTATCTGTGAAAGTACATTCATGGGAAAAATGCAATTAGCATTTTGAAAAAACTAACAAAATGACTAGCAGGTATTACAACTAAAGTCTTAAATAAAGTCGAATTACTGCTAATACAACATCGTATAAGAATTTCCTGTCTGAAAACGTTACAAACATTTACAAAGAGATAAACAATCAATTTAGTTTTTAAAATATATTTGTGTTAAATTTGATTTTGAAATGCCTCAGCGATTTTGAAAAGGATATATCTATTAAGGTCACTATTCCATCCATATAATGACATGTGATATTGGAACCCAAAATACGTATATGCATAAATACTGGGATTAGTCTGTATTGCTCCGTCATTGTTGTTTTTGATGAATCCTATGTCTTAAAACATAAAACAGAACGTTTTACGTCTGTAAGAATACGTCCAAAATCAGTCTTATAATAATTATACAATATAATTGAAATTACATGCAACAGGTAATCCTTCAGCTCAACCACAAAAAAAAAACAGCTGGTGTTACCTGGGGAATATATTCCACCCCCATAGCCTGATTAAGTCCCAGGAAGGATATTTATGACATGTAGTAAACCTTTGATCAGCCAATTAGTCGAGCTGTTGTTCTCATATCGTGATTCAATATACTAAACACTTACTGAATGGCAGGGATACTCTACGACTCTGTGTATTGAGCTCCCTGCTAAATGATATGGTAGTCTTGAGTGTAAGATTTCTCAACAACCATGCTGCTGAAGGAACACATGGCGCCATCAGGATTGCCTTACTGATTTTACAAATAATATACTTGTGTCATCTGCACTATACTCACCTGAGGTGAATGTCCTTCTGAAGAAATATCGCTGACAGACATTCTGAACGGCTTTGTAGATGTAAAGTCTCAAATTCACGACAGCAAAATGTCCGTATGTTGGTGTGCAATGATCAGCTGCATTTTCCCATCGGTAGTTCATATATTTATTTAGATCTCAAGAGGTCATCAAATTACTTGAGTTACTCTTCCTCTCTGTAACTTCTCCAACTTTCTGCTGATTTCAGACAGACACACATACACTTTTTTCTGCTGATTTCATCTGCCTTGAATTACCTGTTAACAGCCCGGATGTTGCTACTTAAAACCCCTTTCTCAAAATGCTTAGATTCACCAGCATACATATCCGTGTGAGTCTACATCATTAATTCTTGTTAACGCATGTCACGAGCTAGTAGTATTCCTATTGTATGCTTTGGTACAAGAAATACAATGGACAGCGCATGTGTACACAATGGTTTGTGAAACATGTAAATAAAGGTATGTCACTTTAATACGAATTTTACCAATTGACCATGTTGTTGAAATAGTCATTCATCAAGACTAAGCGTTATCAAAACACTAACCCAAATCAGCCAAATAATCCCACTAGTGGTATCCTCTTTGCCAGTGGACTGAACTAATCCCACACAGCTATCAACAGCAGTGGGAATGATTCACACATCCCCATTGTTTGTGCTTATTTATTGTGTTTGTTTTTCATTGATAAAATGAAATGGGATTGTGAACAGCTTTACAGTTTATATCAACACCGGTGCCATACAACATACAATACAAAATTTTAATGCAGCATTTGCTGTCACATATGTATATAAATTTGAATTACAAACATGGGTATTACAAACAGACAATCTTATACGGAAATAGTGAATTATCTGATCTTAATAATCTGTCCATCTTAAGACCTGCCTACCTCTTCGTCACTGCTTCTTTTAGATTTGATAATACATATGATTGAAGAATTAAGCTCGTGGTTTGTCATATGATAATCTTGTATCAGAATTTTGGTTTATTTACCTTTGTAAAGTGCATTAGAGAGGTATTAACATAAGCTTCCAGCTTGTTTGCCAATCCATTTTCGACTGCACGTTTAAATATGTTTTAACCACATATATATGTGTGTATTACATCTTACTTCCCCCTTCTAAAGATTCCACACATACAAACTAATTGACATGTATCAATGTAGAGCATTTATGAGAATGTTATTGGTAAGATAATTTGGTGTCTTGATGGTAAAATTGTGGATGCTCACCGAAGTAACCATAGACTTAAGACAAAAAACATCTTCAAGCAGAAAGGAAGACCATGACAGAGTATGGAAAAGTTTTTTCCCATCTTGTCGAATCAGTTGTGTATGAAATGAACTATCACTGTTGACACTGATGATGTATGATTGTGTAGCACTTTAAGAATTTCTTATATTTACGCAGTTACGAAATGCAAAGCACAGTGTACAGTTATGTAAGTTATGTTTTATGTATGAATGATAAAATGTATGTACGCCGAACATAAACAAACAAATGATAGACCGGCACGCACCATTTAAATATTCTGTAACATACTTCTTGTAAATGATTATATAAACCTTGTTACACAATGATTTGTTAATTCATTTGAGTATCTGCTCCAATCCACACATACTGACAACACAACCAATTATCTATTGACATGTTTATGAGATTTCGTGAATACGCCAATTGCATAACACCGTTAATGAGCACCAACATAAATGGTCTAGTGACAGGTGTTATTTAGAGAATGCATATAGTTCCCCTGGAGTAGAGTGGTAAAATCACCGGAATGAGCTTGGGATGATGATCTCGATGACATCTGTTTTAATAGGCACAAGTATTTGATATATAGATCAATGCTGGCCGTACACATCAACTTTCTTGTCTTCACGCACCAGACGCAGTTGCATTGATATAAAGCACAAATGGACTATACAAATTATGGCTTATTCCATCAGTTTTCATGAATAAATATGTCACATGCAAAATCCATTATGCATATCAACACTAAGAACTCTAACAGAACAAAAGAAATGATAAAATAGTAAGTTTACAGAGTCATGGGGATTCTTGAGAATGGCAAAATTGAAAGAAGTAGTGGTAAAATCTTTCCTAAATTTACAATCATTTTAAATGTTTGTAAATATGACATTTACATTTTGTAAATTTTTGTAAATCACCATTTTTTTCTTGTGTACAATCGACGTGGTCAGTATGAGACAAAGACGATTTCAGAAGTTTCTGTCACCACTGGGGGAACCTTTAACAGACCCACTACACTAGAACAATAGCTCAAATAGCAGTGTTGAACTTATGCCATCTTTTAGTTCAAGTGATTTGTATAATTATTTGACGGACACCAGACACTGACCATAACAACGCTAAACGTCAGTTGAAAGCTAAAGTGTTCTATCAAGATAGACAGGTCCATTCAGTTCGATATCACCATATATCCGCGGACTGTTTTCATTGTTATGTCAGTGCCAAAGTGATCCCTACCATACAACTGAGAGTATGAAACGGAAACCAGATTATGATGTGTGAGTGTCCTTGTTACAGTTTACAGGCCGTGCATACGCTGCTGTCGTAAATTTTCTGCCGGGTAAGTAAATTTAGTTCATTTAGTTCAAACTGGGCGAAACTGAAACAAATAGCTAAAACCTGTTTTTCAATGTAGTATGTCTAAATAAAATTGCTTGAAATCAATATAAATGTCATTGCTAACTGTGCTAATACAGCCCATACGCAACATTTGGGGCAGTATGGCCAACATACAACACGTTCTATTAAGACTTGGAGAAATTGCACGGAGAAAAAGCTGTAAGCATGTTGCACGTGCAATACGGGTAATAAAGCTTTATACCGATGGGTATAAAACTGTGACAGTCTCGTTCCGAATCACTGTAAGCTGTTCTGTATTTGTCCCTCAAGATGCCAAGACTGAATGAAGAATGCAGAAGCAAAGTCGTTGGACGTCTGGAAGCTCGAGAAAGTCAGTCATCAGAAGCCAGGCACTTCAACGTGAGGCAGGGTACCATCTCCCGTCTGTGGCAGCGACACAGACGCAACAACTCTACAACAGACTGACGAGACCTTTTAGGCCAAGAGTCACAACTCCGGTGCAGGACAGCGTCATCAGGGTATTGCATCTGCGCAACCGGACAAGATTCACAGCAAACAATATTCCTGGACTTCGTAGAGTATCACCAGAAATCACCTGTGACATAATGGGGTACGACCAATACGACCATATACAGCACCTGTTCTGAGTCATCATCATTGTCGTGCACGTCTGCTATGGTGCAGAAACGTTCGACCATGGACCCTGGTGCACTGGAGAAGCATCTGGATTGAGTCGCGGTTCTTGCTGTATCGCCACGATGGTAGAGAGGAACGCTACGCTATGATGGACAAGCGATGATGTGGGCAGGCATATCCTTGAATGGTACGACAAATCTTGTGTACGTACCGTGAAATTTAATTGCTGTACGCTACCGTGATGAAACATTCTCCTACGTCACTTTATTTCTACTACACTTGCTACCATGGAGTATTTAGCTGTTTGTCGATTATAGGAAAGCGTTTGATTCAATACAGAGAGAAAAACGTTAGGGGGTAATGCAAAAACATGGTATTAAGATGTACAGATTGCTACAGAAGATATATAATAATGTGAAAGTAATAATCATGAAATGTCAGATACCTTCAATTGCAATACTGAAAGTAGGCAAGGCTGTATTTTGTGTCCATTCCTGTTCTCAATGGTCATTAATGAATTTTTTTATGATAATACAACAGAATGGTACCCGTGGTATCCAGTTATACCCCAGTTTGACTCAGTTGTTATTATTGTTTTTTTCGGATGATACTGTTTTGTTTGCGACTACTGTTGTTCGATTATATTCATGAGTTTGAACATTATTGCAATGAGGCAGGATTAATTGTTAATATTGTTATAAGGTGAAAATTGCATTTGTATACAAGAAACGATTTATACATCTTTCATTGAGATTTGCGGTTAGTTCGGCATAGCACCAATGCTATTACTATTTGGTAATAGATTAAGGGATGGAAAAAGGGAATAAATGTCAAAAAACACAACAGAATAGATTCGTCAAGTAGCAATTAAAGCTGAGTCACGGATTAGAATTAAGGAAGATTTCCAATCACGAGGTACGACATGAGACCAGGGAATGATGTAACTTCTAACGAATCAGAGAGATTGTAGAGGGTCATGTGATAAGGGTGGAGCAGGCTCGAACACCTTAAAAAGATACCGTCAGCACTTAAAAGGTGCGAGGTGCGGTGCGGGTTGAAGAGACAGCAGAACGCTCACATCCCGAGAGCTTGCCCTACCCTGCCCAGGCCAAGACCAATTGTTATGAAGAGAGGGATCGAGTAAACCGATGTGAGTATAGAAACTTGTGTTGTGTTATTCATTGTATGTCAGAGTGCCAGTACATGAATGATATGTGTTAGTTAGGAATCGCGGTCGTCAGACCACTTATTCCTAGATGTGGCACCCCGGACAGACCAAGCGAGTATGCCACCAGAGCTGGCAGCACCCCCAGTAAGGCAGAACGGTCATCGCAACAGGTAACTGGTAAGAGGGTTTACTGACACCCAAATCCCAGTTACGACAATATTGAGAAAACTAGAATAGTTGTATTCAAAAATGAGGGCAAATGAACTAAGACGGACAGATGGTATTTTGAAGGAGAGCCTATGTACAGAAAGTCCTGTTTTCAAGAAACTTCGACAGGCATTTGATCGGTTTAGGCGTTCCTCACATGACTTGGTAATCAAAACAGGGGGATACCATACAGTAGAGAGAGAAACATTGTCCATTTTTGTGATTTTAATTGTGTGGAAGATCCATATCACTTCCTTTTAATTTGTCCCTTCTATTGGGAGTTAAGAAAAAATATCCCAGAATATAATTATGGATACCCTGAATTTTCTTTGCTAATGAGTACTGATTACAATGCCCTTCTCCGTAAGTTGTCAACATTTATCTACCAGCCGTTGTCTCTACGAAATAGAAATATTAATGTTTAGAAAGTATGTACTTATATTGGTATATATGATATGATATGGTAAAATGGGGTGTGATATGACACGAAACGATATGATGTGATATAGTATGATATTGTGCGATGTGTTATGACATGATATGGTATGATGTGAGATATGATATGGTATGATGATATGGGGTGTTATGATACAATGTGATACATTTGATGTGATATTACGTGTTGTGACTATATTATTCCTTTCTATGATATAGCGTACTTTGTATCTGTAACTATCAATATGAACAAAGATTGATTGATCACTGTAAAGTAGTATATACTATTTTCAAAACGGAGGGAAGTAAAGGATGCCATATTTGTATCTTTCATTAAACGAGAGTGTACTTAAAACAGAACGATGCATAACACTGTAACGCAGCATATAGTGTAGACAGATTTGATGACATGTGAGGTTTGAACAATGTATAAAGAAAATAATATAGTCGAGGAACAAACAACAATTAAGAGTGTACGTTGGAAAATGTATATCATGCCCAGGTAAGGTGGTTCCCGAAAAGCGTGGAACAATCGAAATACCCCGTGACTGAATATTTACTGGGAATGAGATACAAAGAATAGCCAAAGCCACTAATAGCCAAAACGATGTGGTCTGGTAATTCTGATAGTATTTTGTGTTGTAACTTTTGGGTTGTAGTTGCTATTTCCTCTTGTTGTTGTAGTTTTGCTTGAATGTTGGTCTTGCCTTATTTCCGTTTTCAGTGAGTAAGTTCGCTGGAAGGAACCGTCCATCAGAACATTTTAAAATTTACACTGTACGCTTTTCCCCGGTATAAAAACTGCGTATTAAATGTTGCAATATTGCAACAAAAGTGGAATGTTTTGATAAGTTGACCGATGTCCGTTGACGAACACAGTTCTCCTTGAGTGCACAACTTTTCCATAATGAACACAAAACAAAAATATAACAGGCACAACTGTGGGAGGTTCACGGCTTTTTATCGTAACGATTCCGAACATGGTACAATGCCAAATTCTCGAACACACAGAAACAATACGCACAAACACCACCAACATTTGGTTGTTTTTTCGTAATATGTATGTAAATTGTATATCTTAGATGTACATTTGAAAACGGTTAAAGGTACATGAAGTCCAACAAATAAAACATTTTTGAAAAACACCCTAGGAACCGTGTTCCCTCAACGTATGCAACAAGACCTATTCTACAGTAGTAGACACGCATAACACATTGTCACAAATGTACAAAATCCTGACACTCTTTCCAAACATCCGTACACCATGGAAACATGTCTGGAGATGGAAAAACTACAACTCTAGCTAAAAGAGTTTGGGATTGGGATAGTGAGTAGTATTGCACAATTTTAATATATTATTTGGTGTTGGCTTTTTGAAATTACAATTATTGAGTGAGTGAGTGAGTTAATATTTAACGTCACATCGGCAATATTTCAGCCATATCGTGACGAGAACAATTTAACATGAAATGGAATATATTTATATCCTAAAAAACCTGTCAACAAAGGACAGTAAAACAACTAGAATATCACAGAGAATGTAAAACTAGTAATTAGATCTAGAACAGTTCAACTATAAGAGGACAATACAATATAAAAATGGGCTATGGATCGCCAACAACTGAAGGTAGATCACCATACTAGGAACCATGGGGACTTACATTACTTTTGCTACCTACATGGACCCTAGCTGGATTCACATCATCCCTTCAGTCATTGGCTTTTATGCGGAGAATTAGCCATACATTAAAATAACAAAAATACTGCGATTAAAAACCTGGAAACCTTAAATTTAGATCACATGTTTCGGGACTTACGTACCCTCTCAGGAGGACAATAATTTTACAGTACTTTAACCCCCTTTGAGGGTACAGCCACTAACAATTTGAGTTACTAATTTAAACTTCCAATTATAAAATATATATCTATTTACAGATCAGCTAACAGATCTAATGCTTTTAAAAATCCTATAATTAAATGAGAACTAGTATTGTTAAAAAGATCCTTCATTGTTCTTGAATTGAAATAAGTGTCCCTTGTGATGGAATACTCAACACAGTCAAGCAAGATATGCTTGACTGTGATTCTTTCATCACAAGGGATGCAGAATGGAGGATCCTCACCTTTCAAAAGGTATTCATGAGTATATCTCGTATGGCCAATACGACATCGCCTCATAATGACCTCCTCAAATCTGGACTGACAACCCAAGTGGGTATAACCAATATAAGGTTTTATTGCATGTAATTTATTTACACCCATTTGGGTGTCCCACCTCTTTTGCATCAGATCTCGGATATACGATCTAATTGTAGCTTTATAATCTGAGTATGGAATAAGAAGTGGTGTCACAGATTTGTTGAGAGCTGCCTTGGCAGCAAGATCAGCCATTGTGTTCCCGGAAATGCCTACATGGCTGGGTAACCAACAAAAGACGATGTCGCACTGGCCAGTTGCAAGATCATTATACAATTCAATTATGTCAATTAAAAAAAATTTTAATAGCCTGAAGGCAAGAAAGAGAGTCAGAAAAAATTATATACTGTACATGATTAGGATGTCTTTGAATATATTGAAGAGCTGTTAATATTGCGTTAGCTTCTGCAGTGAAAATGGAGCTGTTATCAGGTAATCGAGAAGATATTGTTCTGGATCCAATGACAGTGGCACAAGCAACTGTACCACCATCCTTGGACCCATCTGTAAATAAGGATTTGTATGTACTATAATTATTTTTTAATTGCATATACTCTTGTTTATACTGTAATTCATTGGTGTCTGATTTTTTTAACTTTGTTAATGTGAGGTCAACTTGTGGCCTCACTAATTGCCAAGGAGAAGAAGAAAGAAGACGAGAAGGCGCTATAATTTTCAGCTCAATGCCGGCAGCAGAAATGAATGGTTTAATTCTGTGCCCAAGAGGCGGAACAAGAGAAGGCTTTTTGTTGTATAAATGCTCATAAAGAGGATCGAAAACACAGTTAAAAGCAGGGTTGGATTCGTTAGAGTATAGTTTTGTAATATATTGTAAAGCTAATTTGATACGGCGCTGTGTAAGAGATGGTTCATCGGCTTCGACATAGAGACTATCAATAGGTGAAGTTCGGAAAGACCCAAGACAAAGTCTTAAAACTTGGTGGTGGACAGAGTCAAGAAGTTTAAGGTTGCTTTTGCAGGCTCCACCATATACGATGGAGCGGTAATCGAGTTTCGAACGCACGAGTGATCGATATAGATGTAAGAGGGTTGCTTGATCCCCTCCCCACTTTGAGTTGGAAACAACTTTCAACAAGTCAAGAGCCTTCAGACATTTAGTTTTAAGAGACCTAATATGAGGCAGAAATGTTAAGTGGGAGTCAAAGATTAGGCCCAAGAACTTGGCCTCCTTTACAACTTTGATGGGAGTGCCATCTAGAGATAGTTCAGGGTCCTTATGTGGCTTATATTTTCTGCAAAAATGTATACAATTAGTTTTGGATTTAGAAAATTTAAAGCCGTTTTCAAGACACCATTTATTTATTTTGTTTAAACATAATTGCAGTTGCCGTTCAATAGTATGCATATTTTTACCACGACAAGAAATATTAAAATTATCCACAAATAACGATCCATCAATTGAATCGTTTAAAACTTTTGATAAACTATTTATCTTTATGCTAAAAAGTGTAACAGACAAAATACTGCCTTGTGGGACACCCTGATCCTGATTGTAATGATCAGACAGGGTAGAACCCACTCGAACTTGAAACTGTCTATCATTTAAAAAGTTGGCTATAAATTGAGGTAAACGACCCCGCAAGCCAAAGTCATGTAAATCTCGTAAAATACCATATTTCCAGGTTGTGTCATATGCTTTTTCGAGATCAAAAAAGATAGACACAGCATGTTGTTTATTAATTAGTGCGTTTTTAACAAATGATTCTAAACGCACTAAGTGGTCGACAGTACTTCTGTTTTTACGGAAACCACACTGTATATCTGTGATAAGATTATTTGTTTCCAAGTACCAAACAAGTCGATTATTTATCATGCGTTCCATGGTCTTGCAAACACAGCTAGTTAATGAAATCGGACGATAATTGGATGGATCCGTATGATCACGTCCAGGTTTAGGTATTGGTACTACTATGGCGTCACGCCATGAAGGAGGAAAGGTACCCAATGTCCAAATATCATCACAAATATTTAGGAGAGTTTCCAGACAGGATTCTGGTAAATGTTTCAGGAGCTGAGAATGTATGTTATCAGCTCCTGTAGCAGTATCATGAGCTTGATCAAGAGCAGTATGGAGTTCATGAATAGAAAACGTTTCATTGTAATCTTCCCCGTTATCAGAATTGAAATTAATAGTTTTCTTTTCTTCTTGTTTTTGATATTGCTGGAATTTTGGTACATAATTTGAAGAGGAAGAATGTTTAGCAAGGGTTTCACCCAGTTTATTTGCAATATCTGATTTATCAGTAAGCAATTGATCTCCATGTTTAACATGATGGACACTAGATTTAGTGCCTTTACCTTTGATTTTCTGGACCATGTTCCACACCTTGGACATAGGTGTCCGAGAATTTATTTTGGATACATAATTTTGCCAAGATTGGCGTTTGTTCTGTTTAAAAGTACGCCGTGCTGTAGCATTTAAAATTTTGAATTTATTTAAATTATGCACCATAGGATGGCGACGGAAATATCGTTCAGCCTTTTTCCTTGCCTTCCTAGCTTGCTTGCAGTTGTCATTGAACCATGGTTTGCGTATATGAGGAACAGCAGAGGACTTAGGGATACATTCATGAGCTATTATATTTAATTCTTCAGAGAAACATTTTATGGGATCAGGACTGTCCATGAAAACTGCAGCTTTTAATTTGGTAAGACACAGAGTTTCATATAAAAGCCAGTCAGCTTTTTTAAAATTCCATTGTGATGACGGGGGAACATCAGATGGTGACACAGGTTTTAGAATTGTAGGAAAGTGGTCACTTCCACAGAGGTCATCGTGGACTGACCATGTGAATTCACTCAACAAAGTTGAATCTGCAAGAGACAGATCTAGGGATGAATAAGTACCTGTACCAGGATGCAAGTATGTTACTGAATCATCATTAAAGATGCACAGGTCATTGTCAGTTATGAAATCCTCAATCATTCTGCCTTTCTGATTTATACTTGAACTTCCCCATAAAGGATTATGTCCATTGAAATCGCCCATGATGATAAAGGGCTTTGGAAGCTGGTCATACAAGTTTTGAAGATCTGACGTCTGAATATTGGATCACGGGGGAAGGTACAAGGAACAGAGTGTGAAGGTAATGTGCAGTGTGAGACGGACTGCTACAGCTTGCAAGTTAGTGTTAAGAGGAGCAGGACTGTGAATGACGTCCCGTCGCACAAGAACAGAAGTGCCACCGGTAGCTTTATCGCCCGATGGTGAAAAAGAATGAAAAGGACTATAACGTCTTATATCACACTTATCTGTATGTTTAAGGTATGTCTCTTGTAAACAAACTGCTGATGGATGTTGATCTTGTGCTAATAACTGGAGTTCATGGAAATTATGCCGAAGTCCTCTGCAGTTCCACTGGATGATATGATCTGAGCTACTCATGGCGTTTCAATTGGAGATCGAGATCGAGATGGAGTTCCACTCGCCAGGTTAGGCAATGTAGGAGTGGTTTCCATCTGAAGAAGTTCAAAGGTGCTATGAACCTCAGTAGGTTTGATGGACGGTGGAACCTCCAAGTGTTGGAGGGACCTGTGTTTCTTCTTTGATTGTTTTTTAATTTTTCCTGTATGCGCAGTGCACAGAACTGTATCATTGTCCTTTTGAAAATTGGAGGACGAAGCTTTTGACTCATGGACTTCTGTCTGAGAAGCTGATGTTGATGTTTGTGAATCACTGTGATTAAGAAGATCAGAGTCCTCAAGGGTAAGATGTCCTTTAACCCATGAGATGTCGGTTTGACATGATACTGAAACTTTAGTTGAAGTTGGGGTCGAGACTGCGGCTGAATATGTTCTGGTTGAACAGGGAGACTGTGATGACACTATTTTTTTGGCTTCATTATAGGACACATTGTTAGTGCACTTGTATTTAAGAATTTGGGCTTCATGTACGAAACAGGGACATGATTTTGAGGCAGCAAGATGGTCACCACTGCAGTTAGCACACTTCAGAGACTCATTCGTGCACACTGAACTCTCATGAGCTCCACTGCATCGAGAACATGTAACATTTAGATGACAGTTCTTGGCTCCATGACCGAACTTTTGGCAGTTATAACATCGGAGTGGGTTTGGGACATATACGTCCACTCCGATATTGAAGTATCCAGCTTTAACACATGTAGGGAGTTTGGAAAGAGAAAACGTAAAAAGATAAGTGTGGGTCTTAATGACAGAATCAGTTTGTTTTCTAGTGAAACGTTTCACAGCCGTGACCCCTTGATGTTTCATTTCAGTGACAATCTCGTCTTCACTCATGTCGGAGAGACAACGAGCGCGATCACGGACGATTCCACAACAGGAATTCAGTGTTTTGTGTACAGTGACCACCACTGGAACATTGGCAAATTGTTTGATGGATAAAAGGTTCACAGATTGCTGCTTTCTAGAACATTCAACAAGCAAAGATCCAGAACGGAGGCGAGTAACATTGTTAACCTCACCACAACATCCATTAATAGCCTTAGAAATGGCGAACGGGTTCAATTTTATTGGAGTATGGTCCGCAGCTTCAATTGCAATAAATCGAGCCCATGAATCTACAGTAGAGCTATGATCATCATCTGAGGAACTTGCATCTGAGTGACGTCTCTTGGAACCAGCGAGCTTTTGAGACATAGTGAAAAGGATTGGTTAGGCACCCCTGCTCCCCACCCGCCATGGAGCGTCAACAAGGACGGTGTCAATAAGCACCGGGTATCCAAGGTGCTGACACCAGGGATACAGGGGTGTTATACTCCGGAGAATATGACTTGAATAGCTTTATTTTGTCATCCAGTTTGATGCCAGACTGGTCCGGACCTTGACAAGAAATTGAAGACATACATTATTCAGAGGTCAACATCACCAGATTGGCCCATGAGCCACCGCCTTCTGGCATAAGACTCTAGGCAGTATAATATAAACTATAATTTATGCAATAGATCTCAAAAGTGCCAATACCCAATAACAAATACAATGTGCAAAAATAGTACCCATGCACAGGGCTTGGCGTGACCAGCCGATTGATAGAACCGTCTAGGTGAAGTCAGGGCCAAAGTGGTGTGTTAGGCAATAGGAACACGGTTCCAGGCCCCTATTGCCCTCAACCACCAGGATCCCCTCCTCCAGCGACACAGGGCCGCAACCCACGGCAAACGGGTTGGTGGACCAATATGCCCCCGGGTCCACAACGGGGGTGTCGGCGAACTCTTGGCGTTACCCAGCACCCACCACGAGGAGGTGGCTCGCCACGGGTGCCATTACAATTATTCCTGATGTTAAATTGCCTAGAGTCCTGTGCCAGAAGGCGGTGGCTCATGGGCCAATCTGGTGATGTTGACCACTGTGTTCTATACGTTTCTAAGTTATTGTTATGGACAGAACCAGCCTGACGATAAACTTAGTAAACAGGTATAGCTATTCATGTCATATTCGCTGGAGTATAGCATTCCTGTATCCCTGGTGTTTGCATGCTACAGACCCGATGCGGTTAGACACTGTCCTTGTTGACACTCCATGGTGGGTGGGGAGCAGGGCTGCCGAATCTCTTTCACATAATCATGGCTCACAATTATTCTGGTTCTAACCGAAATGAGAAAAAGAGACGTTTGGAGGCTGAGATATAGCCTTCTGATGATGATATTTCTCTTCCACAGATTTCAAATTCTTGGGCAAGATTTCTTGTTGTAGAATCTAAAAGTGGATTCCCCTTGAAAAAAAAAACCTTTTGCAATATCCAAAGCAATTGAAGGTATTTGTGGCGAGGTATCAAATGTTTCACGCCTCCGGAGTGGTGCTCTTTTAGTGGAGTGCGCACGACAGCAGCAAGCAAGCAATCTTTTGAAATTTTCACTTTTTGCAAACACTGAAGTTACTGTCTCTGTGCATAGAACATTAAATTCCAGTCGGGGGATCATTCGTGATAGAGCACGTTGCTTAGCAGAAATGACAGAGGATGAAATACTAACAGAACTTAAAGGACAGCACGTCACATCAGTTAAACGATTTTCGAGAAGAGATGGAGAAGTAACTGTCCCAACAAATACCTATCTGCTTACAATTTCTTTGTCATCTGTCCCTAGATCCATAAAAGCAGGCTATTTTAACATCGGGGTGGAGGTGTATATCCCAAATCCACTCCGGTGTTACAACTGTCAGAAATTTGGACATGGTTCCAAATCATGCAATCGTCTGGCTGTGTGTTATCGTTGTGGAGGGAGTCATGACAGCTCTGGTTGTACGGCAGACCTCCACTGTGTAAACTGTAAGGGTCAACATGACGCGTCATCCAAAATTTGCCCTTCCTGCATATATGAAAAGGATGTGTTGACAGTTAAATGTCAAAACAACATTTCATTTCAAGAAGTGAAAAAGGTAGTTGCTGGCCGATTACCTCACTCAACGCAAACATATGCAGCAGCCGTGTCCCGCTCTATCTCCACCAACTCGATTGCATGTCAGACTGATCTGACTTGGGCCAAATCGGAAAACCCAAAGCTTTCAACTCAATCATCTATCAGCCAGACGAGTGTTTCAGACAGTGAAGAATGTGCATCTCAATCTACACCTGTTCCTGAAACAAAAGCTTCAACAAAATCATCGGTTGAAGTGTCCAAACAAAAGAAAAAACAACTCAAGAAAATTTAAACCAAGATCCCTAGTCCTAATGAATCATCATCAGTAGATCTACACAACTTTTTTACCCTCTTGAGATGGATTTTGCTCCTTCTTCAGAACGGAGTAGTAGTTCTAGTAACTACTCCTCGCGGTCACGTGAGCGTTCACCGATAGAACCACCATGAGCCATTCCAATCTTCTTCAATGGAACTGCAGAGGCCTTAAACATAATTTCCATGAACTGCAATTATTATCAGCAGATCTAAGTCCATCAGCTATTTATTTACAGGAGACATACCTAAAACATACAGATAAATGTGATCTAAGACGTTATAATTCTTTTCATTCATTTTCCCCACCAGGTGATAGAGCTACTGGTGGAGCAGGGTGTTCTTCACAGTCCTATTCCCCTGACAACAAACCTGCAAGCTGTAGCAGTTCGTCTTACACTGCAAATTGCCTTCACACTTTGTTCTCTATACCTTCCTCCCTCTTCAAATATTCAGAAACTTGAACTTCAACAGTTATACGACCAGCTTCCTACGCCGTTTATCATAATGGGTGACCTAAATGGACATAATCCGTTATGGGGTAGTTCAAATATTAATCAAAAAGGAAAAGTGATTGAAGAATTCATATCTGATAACGACTTGTGCATCTTTAATGATGAATAAGAAACTTACCTACATCCTGGTACAGGTACATATTCATGTTTAGACCTGTCTCTCACAGATTCAACTTTGTTGAATGAATTCACATGGTCAGTCCACGGTGACCTCTGTGGAAGTGACCACTTCCCAACTATATTGCAACCTGTGTCCCCAACTGATGTCGTACTTTTAAACAAAGTAAACGTCAATCTTGGCCGAATTATGTGTCAAAAATCAATTCACGCACGCCCATGTCCAAGGTGTGGAATATGGTACAAAAAATCAAAGGTAAAGGCTCTAAACCTGGCATCCACCACCTTAAAAATGGAAATGAAATATTAACAGATACTTCACATATTGCCAATAAATTAGGCGAAACTTTAGCTAAACACTCTTCCCCCTCTAACTATGAACCCCAATTTCAAATTTCGACACGGATAATGGGGAAGACTATAATGAATTGTTTTCTATTTACGAGCTTCATAAAGCTCTTGACCAAGCTCACGATACTGCTACAGGTGCTGATAACATACATTATCAGCTCCTGAAGCACTTACCAGAATCGTGTTTAGAGACACTTTTAAATATCTTTGATAGTATTTGGACATCCGGGCAATTTCCTTCTTCATGGCGTGATGCTATAATTGTTCCAATTGCTAAACCTGGGCGTGATCTTACCGATCCTTCTAATTATCGACCTATTTCTTTAACTAGCTGTGTTTGCAAAACCATGGAACGCATGATAAATAATCGACTAGTTTGGTACTTGGAAACTAAAAACCACCCAGATTGTATCACCTATTGCAGCACGGCTCCCTTGGGAGCTGCATTCGCCGCCTTACACGCGCATCCTGCACGTCATTGGATAGCGGGACCCTTGCGCGTCACGTAGAATTTTTCCGTTTCTTTTTTGGCAAATTTATAGCCCAGCAATTAAGGTTTCCGTGATTTTAGGCCTTCTGAATTTCTTCCACAGGAGTCTCGGTGGAAGACTTTTCTTCCACCCAGCCTCCGGTGGAAGTCGCTCGCGCCATTGTATTTTGGAAGCCTTTTACTTTGTGATATCTATGCATGTTATACATGGTTGGAAACCCGATCCAACGCTCTCTCCAAAAATGCAAACGTGATTCTAATGGTGCCCCTGGTAACCAGTCCAGATTGAATCTCCGACATGATGGTTTGTGTAATTTTGTTGAACTTCAATTCTTCTATATCACAGTAGTCATCATGCCACCATAGTCCGGTCATGATCTAATGGCAACCACTCTTACGATTCACCTTAGAAAATGCATTTCTATACTGCGTTTGAAAGCCAGTTAAAGCGTGTGTCAGACAGTGTATAAAACGCACACGTTGCGCATTTAGTGGTGGAGCTACATGGGTTTTCATGTGCGAAATGCAACAAATACCGCAGGTGATATAGATTGGCGGAATTTACATAAATCTGTTCACCGGCTATACCGGCGTCGTTAATATTTACAACTACAAAGCATTTGCAAGGGGATTCATGTGGGATTCTGGAAATGTGCAACATGCTGGTGTGCAACATTAGACATTCGCTATACACAGGAATCAATATACGTGACAGAGCTAAAGTTGCAACGAACTGGAATAAAGCCATAGAAGCAACGCCTGTGGTCTTAATATATAAACTTTTACGGTGGTGGAAAGCCCTTGAAAGTGCGGTTCTGCCAAGGTGTAATGTGCATTCGAGTCGCGTCTGAGAGTCAAGCAATGCGCGCCATTATGTAAATGCATTTGCGCCAATGGCGGGTAAAGTAGTCGGGGATCCGGCGCTCGTCTCCCGTCAGTGTTACGGCAGCTATAATTTCACGATCCACCATCCAAAATTTAATGTTTAACATGCATCTGAAAGCCCTTGAAAGTGCGGCTCTGCCAAATTATAACGGGCGTTCGAGCAACATGAGATAATCAGGCAATGCGCGTCATTACGTAACTGTTCTTGTGCGACTGGTAGGTAAAAACGGAGATCTGGCGCGTACCTTCCGCCAGCTATTATTTCATTATCCTTCATCCAAAATGAAAGATTTAAAATGCATCGGAAAGCCCTTGAAAGTGCGGTTGTGCCAAGGTGTGACGTATATTCGTGTCACCTCAGACAGTCAAGCCATGCGCGTCATTATGCAACTGCTGATGGCGGTTAAAGTCGGGGGTCTGGCGCACGTCTCCCGTCAGTGTTACGGCACCTATAATTTCACGATCAATCATCCAACATTTAATGTTTCAAACGCACCTGAAAGCCCTTGAAAGTGCGTCTATGCCAGGTTATAATATGCATTCAAGGAACGTCTTTTAATCAAGGAATGCGCGGCATTATGTAACTGTACTTGTGCGTGTGGCTGGTAGAATTGGGGATCTGGCGCGCATCTTTCCTCAGCTGTTACTTCAGCATCAGAAACCAATGGTGTAAAAGGGGTCGGTAATACCTTGACAATGTGGATGTGCCAAGGTATACTGTGCATTCGAATAAACGTTCCCTTATGTAACGACGCGCATCAAACAGACAAGATGGCGCCATGCTCTGACAACTGTAACTTATCACAAAGGCCGCCTCTGTCTGGCCACTTAGATACTGAGTTGCGTTCGCAACTCCTTATCATCATTATTTTCATAACTTCTTTCAGATCTGTCCGCATGGACTGATTGTATACACTACGAGTACACGTTCTTCTCTACCTTCCTGTAAACTTAATTACTACGTGATTAGCTGCATATCACTCGTCTGTGTTCACATCTTCGTACCCTGGAGATGCTATTTATCAGCAATTGTAATTTCGTCACCTGCCTTGCTCTCTTATGGTTATAATCACTCAGCTTGGGTCACTTCCTTTTGACATGCCGCTACTTTGTGATTTTAAACCTCGTCGCCCCACTGACTTCAACTTTGCGTATAAAATTCCTTTGGCATGTGCAATTCACACCTTTTGGCATGCTCTTGCCCCTCCAAATGGACATCACGCATGGAATGGAGATGGACAATTTCCAGTTTCTTCCTCCCCCGTAGAAACATCCGGCTTGGCCACGTGAACTTCATCTAAACCATCCCATTGGTTGTCTGACCGCGACATGGTAATATAAGGGAATGCATGTCACTGCAATTTCATCATCACAGACCAAGTGTCTTAGTGGATCACTACCAGTCAGCGCTGGCAATCACCATTGGCAAGTGAACTTTACTTTTATTTCTTCTCGTTTGTTCTTAATTTCTGCATTTTTCAGTCATTTACGTTGCTCACTTTATCAAACTGATACTCAACATTACTAGGTTTATTCCCTAAATAGACATATCGTATAAGCAGTTTATTTCTTAATTTGTTCAAGACTGTGACATCCAGACCAATCATTCCCAGAAAGTAAGTGTCCCAGCACTATCATCAAGTATGCCTTCCACAAACATTTCGGTCGTTTGTCAAAAGTGTAAAACATATTACAAAGGCATCGCGCATTTAAAGCAATGTTATCCTGGTAGCTCTACTCCTGGTCTACACGCCATACACGCCCAAAATCGCCGCCGTAGCGAGTCCTATACTGCTACACAGCTGGTGTCAATGTCGGCTCTACTGGCATTTTGTGGCACATACAGTGTCAACAAAAATCAAATCCCTGATTACATCAGGGTACTTAAACACTTTGGCCACACAATTCAAGGAGAGGACGCATCTGCAGCCTCTCCTTCAACTAGTAATCCAATGCCGAGTACCAGTGCTGGTTTAACTGGGTCTACCAGAAGTGGTACTCGGTATAATTACAAACAAAACACAGTCAGGGCTAATCTTACAAACACTGGCTTATACGATAGGTTCCCTGAAAGTGAGCCGACACTTTCAGGGTTTTATCAATATTTAACCAATATTCTTAAAAAAGCAGGGCGTAATGCTGGTGACACGTGTCGCCGCGTTTCTAAGTTTTTCTATTATATCCAAAAACATGTTTTCCCAAATAGTAATATGGCTTGTATCAACTTTGATATATTTGAGCATGTAGATGAAATTCATTATTTTAACACGGTCCTTTCACAAAATGGGGTATCTGCAGGTGGCATTAAAAATTACATGTCAGCTGTCAAATCCTTTCTCAGCTACTGCCAAACGTACGTTCAAATGTCCCCAAGGGTTTTCGATAATTTGCGTAGGTTTACAAGTGCTACGCATTGTTCATATACAGGTGTCTCTAGCCAGTATAAACGCGAAGAGGTCCGTAAATCTGTTACAGAATTCAGAGATGAAACCAAACAACCGCCGCCCATTTCCGTTGTTCAAAAGGGGTACACCGATCCTGCAACCAGACAAGAGGTGAGGGACATCCTGGACCGGGCCAAGGCAGATCAACTTCCATCTGAGGACGATCAGCGCCTGGTGATGCGGTACTTGTCTTGTGGGATAATTCAACTTGGACATGCCCAAAGACCTTCAGTGCCGTCGTGTATGAAGTTGGCAGATTTCAATAAGGCACGGTGTGTTGCCGGGAGGTACCAACTTTCTTTCATGGACCACAAGACGTCCATGAGCTTCCTGGTCACCCTAAGCTTGTCCAAAGAGGATTACGACATGTTCAGGGATTACCGTCAATATGTACGTGGTGACATGCCTGAAGATGCTCTACCGGACAAATCGCCTTTCTTCAGGAGAGTGGACGGCACTGAAGTGGGGAATATGTGTCTCGAGTTGGCCCGCTATCAGAGGACAAGAGGTTTCCTTAAACCCAACTTCGAAAACGAACGGAGGACATTTACGGCCACGGATGTTCGGAAAGCTTTGGAGACTGAAGTGGCAAGGCAGCATCCCGATGATGCTGCAAAACGTAAGATGGCCAGTGACTATCTTGCACATGGCCAAAAGACTGTCAGTAGGTACTACGCTAAGAAGACTCCCTTACAGGCTGCTAGTGAGTGTGCTTTTGTGCAAGATGTTATCCAACAAGCAGCGGGTACATCAAACGCTGAGGAATCTGCATCGGCGTCAGTTCCAACAGATTCCTCCAGCCAGCTCCAGCCCCAGACCCAACCCCTTGAAGGTAGGGGGAAGGGAAAAGGGAAAAGCAAAGGAAAAGGCAAGCTCATAAAGCCCAAAAGGTGAGAAGCAAGTAGATGAAAGTGAAAGTAGACCGGAAAGTTGATAAAGCCAAACCCGTAGGATAGAAGTAGTAGGTTATAGCCTGTAATTCCATAACCTTATGTCAGTTTCGACCCATTAGGTTTATACAGCAGTAGTAAAGGGGTTCGCTGTTCGAACTTGCTGTTGTGGGAATGGTGCAGGAAAAGCTACATGACACTAGACCAGAGAGTAGATCAAACCAAAACCGTAGGATAGAAGTAGTAGGTTATAGCCTGTAATTCCATAACCTAATGTCAGTTTCGACCCATTAGGTTTATACAGCAGTAGTAAAGGGGTTCGCTGTTCGAACTTGCTGTTGTGGGAATGGTGCAGGAGAAGAAAAATGGCACTCTTAAATGAGCAACCTCCACGTGGTGAGTGCTGGTTAACACAAATAGCTCATAATGTATTTGGTTCAGTTATACAATTCTTTATGTATCTAATGTGTTATGTCTTTTTCAGATATATTTTTCTATATCCATTCTGCGCTACATAAGTCAAATTTCAAATGCAATGCAATGTTTCGTTCATGTGGTTTCGCAAAAGTCTATTTCATGATATATTTGGTTCAAACATACAACTCTTTATATATCTAACATACTATATCTTTTTCAGCTATATTTTCTTTCTACCAAAGATGCTAGGCATGTCCGTAGGTGATGCCGCTTGTCCGTTCCGTCGCAACGGCGCCGGTAGCGGAAGTAGACTTTCGTTCTAATTTCGTTATCCCTCACTGGATTTCTAATATCTATGATTCATTTGAAAGGTCTCTTCATGGGGTTTCTGGCGATGCATAACATGCACGTCTGCAATGCTGTGCACAGCTGCAACCGTCTGCATATAGTGCCGCTTTTCTATCCGGCTTGACTTCCGCCGCCGACTCATGTCGACCCCACCAATAACCCCTTATAATATCTCTCTCCTTTCGAAGATCGCTAACATCTATAGTGCATGTGAAAGCCCATGCAAATGGGCTTCAAGACGATGTAAGACAAGCCCATGTGCACTGGCATGGCAAGCTACATACGTCTGCGTGTCATGCCGCGTGTCCCGTGCGTCGCCAACACCATCAGTGCGTTATTTCTTGGTTAATCATGTGTACATGTCTGATGCGACTTTCAGTATCTTATATTCATTAGAAAGAGCATTTCAATTCGCTTCTGGTGGTGTATGGCATGTGCATGTGCGACGTTGAGCAAAGATGCTAGGCATGTCCGTAGGTAATGCCGCTTGTCCGTTCCGTCGCAACGGCGCCGGTAGCGGAAGTAGACTTTCGTTCTAATTTCGTTATCCCTCATTGGATTTCTAATATCTATGATTCATTTGAAAGGTCTCTTCATGGGTTTTCTGGCGATGCATAACATGCACGTCTGCAATGCTGTGCACAGCTGCAACCGTCTGCATATAGTGCCGCTTTTCTATCCGGCTTGACTTCCGCCGCCGACTCATGTCGACCCCACCAATAACCCCTTATAATATCTCTCTCCTTTCGAAGATCGCTAACATCTATAGTGCATGTGAAAGCCCATGCAAATGGGCTTCAAGACGATGTACGACATGCCCATGTGCACTGGCATGGCAAGCTACATACGCCTGCGTGTCATGCCGAGTGTCCCGTGCGTCGCCAACACCATCAGTGCGTTATTTCTTGGTTAATCATGTGTACATGTCTGATGCGACTTTCAGTATCTTATATTCATTAGAAAGAGCATTTCAATTCGCTTCTGGTGGTGTATGGCATGTGCATGTGCGACGTTGAGCAAAGATGCTAGGCATGTCCGTAGGTAATGCCGCTTGTCCGTTCCGTCGCAACGGCGCCGGTAGCGGAAGTAGACTTTCGTTCGAATTTCGTTATCCCTCATTGGATTTCTAATATCTATGATTCATTTGAAAGGTCTCTTCATGGGGTTTATGGCGATGCATAACATGCACGTCTGCAATGCTGTGCACAGCTGCAACCGTCTGCATATAGTGCCGCTTTTCTATCCGGCTTGACTTCCGCCGCCGACTCATGTCGACCCCACCAATAACCCCTTATAATATCTCTCTCCTTTCGAAGATCCCTAACATCTATAGTGCATGTGAAAGCCCATGCAAATGGGCTTCAAGACGATGTACGACAAGCCCATGTGCACTGGCATGGCAAGCTACATACGCCTGCGTGTCATGCCGCGTGTCCCGTGCGTCGCCAACACCATCAGTGCGTTATTTCTTGGTTAATCATGTGTACATGTCTGATGCGACTTTCAGTATCTTATATTCATTAGAAAGAGCATTTCAATTCGCTTCTGGTGGTGTATGGCATGTGCATGTGCGACGTTGAGCAAAGATGCTAGGCATGTCCGTAGGTAATGCCGCTTGTCCGTTCCGTCGAAACGGCGCCGGTAGCGGAAGTAGACTTTCGTTCTAATTTCGTTATCCCTCATTGGATTTCTAATATCTATGATTCATTTGAAAGGTCTCTTCATGGGGTTTCTGGCGATGCATAACATGCACGTCTGCAATGCTGTGCACAGCTGCAACCGTCTGCATATAGTGCCGCTTTTCTATCCGGCTTGACTTCCGCCGCCGACTCATGTCGACCCCACCAATAACCCCTTATAATATCTCTCTCCTTTCGAAGATCGCTAACATCTATAGTGCATGTGAAAGCCCATGCAAATGGGCTTCAAGACGATGTACGACAAGCCCATGTGCACTGGCATGGCAAGCTACATACGTCTGCGTGCCATGCCGCGTGTCCCGTGCGTCGCCAACACCATCAGTGCGTTATTTCTTGGTTAATCATGTGTACATGTCTGATGCGACTTTCAGTATCTTATATTCATTAGAAAGAGCATTTCAATTCGCTTCTGGTGGTGTATGGCATGTGCATGTGCGACGTTGACCAAAGATGCTAGGCATGTCCGTAGGTAATGCCGCTTGTCCGTTCCGTCGCAACGGCGCCGGTAGCGGAAGTAGACTTTCGTTCGAATTTCGTTATCCCTCATTGGATTTCTAATATCTATGATTCATTTGAAAGGTCTCTTCATGGGGTTTCTGGCGATGCATAACATGCAAGTCTGCAATGCTGTGCACAGCTGCAACCGTCTGCATATAGTGCCGCTTTTCTATCCGGCTTGACTTCCGCCGCCGACTCATGTCGACCCCACCAATAACCCCTTATAATATCTCTCTCCTTTCGAAGATCGCTATCATCTACAGTGCATGTGAAAGCCCATGCAAATGGGCTTCAAGACGATGTAAGACAAGCCCATGTGCACTGGCATGGCAAGCTACATACGTCTGCGTGTCATGCCGCGTGTCCCGTGCGTCGCCAACACCATCAGTGCGTTATTTCTTGGTTAATCATGTGTACATGTCTGATGCGACTTTCAGTATCTTATATTCATTAGAAAGAGCATTTCAATTCGCTTCTGGTGGTGTATGGCATGTGCATGTGCGACGTTGAGCAAAGATGCTAGGCATGTCCGTAGGTAATGCCGCTTGTCCGTTCCGTCGCAACGGCGCCGGTAGCGGAAGTAGACTTTCGTTCTAATTTCGTTATCCCTCATTGGATTTCTAATATCTATGATTCATTTGAAAGGTCTCTTCATGGGTTTTCTGGCGATGCATAACATGCACGTCTGCAATGCTGTGCACAGCTGCAACCGTCTGCATATAGTGCCGCTTTTCTATCCGGCTTGACTTCCGCCGCCGACTCATGTCGACCCCACCAATAACCCCTTATAATATCTCTCTCCTTTCGAAGATCGCTAACATCTATAGTGCATGTGAAAGCCCATGCAAATTGGCTTCAAGACGATGTACGACATGCCCATGTGCACTGGCATGGCAAGCTACATACGCCTGCGTGTCATGCCGAGTGTCCCGTGCGTCGCCAACACCATCAGTGCGTTATTTCTTGGTTAATCATGTGTACATGTCTGATGCGACTTTCAGTATCTTATATTCATTAGAAAGAGCATTTCAATTCGCTTCTGGTGGTGTATGGCATGTGCATGTGCGACGTTGAGCAAAGATGCTAGGCATGTCCGTAGGTAATGCCGCTTGTCCGTTCCGTCGCAACGGCGCCGGTAGCGGAAGTAGACTTTCGTTCTAATTTCGTTATCCCTCGTTGGATTTCTAATATCTATGATTCATTTGAAAGGTCTCTTCATGGGGTTTCTGGCGATGCATAACATGCACGTCTGCAATGCTGTGCACAGCTGCAACCGTCTGCATATAGTGCCGCTTTTCTATCCGGCTTGACTTCCGCCGCCGACTCATGTCGACCCCACCAATAACCCCTTATAATATCTCTCTCCTTTCGAAGATCGCTAACATCTATAGTGCATGTGAAAGCCCATGCAAATGGGCTTCAAGACGATGTACGACAAGCCCATGTGCACTGGCATGGCAAGCTACATACGTCTGCGTGCCATGCCGAGTGTCCCGTGCGTCGCCAACACCATCAGTGCGTTATTTCTTGGTTAATCATGTGTACATGTCTGATGCGACTTTCAGTATCTTATATTCATTAGAAAGAGCATTTCAATTCGCTTCTGGTGGTGTATGGCATGTGCATGTGCGACGTTGAGCAAAGATGCTAGGCATGTCCGTAGGTAATGCCGCTTGTCCGTTCCGTCGCAACGGCGCCGGTAGCGGAAGTAGACTTTCGTTCGAATTTCGTTATCCCTCATTGGATTTCTAATATCTATGATTCATTTGAAAGGTCTCTTCATGGGGTTTCTGGCGATGCATAACATGCACGTCTGCAATGCTGTGCACAGCTGCAACCGTCTGCATATAGTGCCGCTTTTCTATCCGGCTTGACTTCCGCCGCCGACTCATGTCGACCCCACAAATAACCCCTTATAATATCTCTCTCCTTTCGAAGATCGCTATCATCTACAGTGCATGTGAAAGCCCATGCAAATGGGCTTCAAGACGATGTAAGACAAGCCCATGTGCACTGGCATGGCAAGCTACATACGTCTGCGTGTCATGCCGCGTGTCCCGTGCGTCGCCAACACCATCAGTGCGTTATTTCTTGGTTAATCATGTGTACATGTCTGATGCGACTTTCAGTATCTTATATTCATTAGAAAGAGCATTTCAATTCGCTTCTGGTGGTGTATGGCATGTGCATGTGCGACGTTGAGCAAAGATGCTAGGCATGTCCGTAGGTAATGCCGCTTGTCCGTTCCGTCGCAACGGCGCCGGTAGCGGAAGTAGACTTTCGTTCTAATTTCGTTATCCCTCATTGGATTTCTAATATCTATGATTCATTTGAAAGGTCTCTTCATGGGTTTTCTGGCGATGCATAACATGCACGTCTGCAATGCTGTGCACAGCTGCAACCGTCTGCATATAGTGCCGCTTTTCTATCCGGCTTGACTTCCGCCGCCGACTCATGTCGACCCCACCAATAACCCCTTATAATATCTCTCTCCTTTCGAAGATCGCTAACATCTATAGTGCATGTGAAAGCCCATGCAAATTGGCTTCAAGACGATGTACGACATGCCCATGTGCACTGGCATGGCAAGCTACATACGCCTGCGTGTCATGCCGAGTGTCCCGTGCGTCGCCAACACCATCAGTGCGTTATTTCTTGGTTAATCATGTGTACATGTCTGATGCGACTTTCAGTATCTTATATTCATTAGAAAGAGCATTTCAATTCGCTTCTGGTGGTGTATGGCATGTGCATGTGCGACGTTGAGCAAAGATGCTAGGCATGTCCGTAGGTAATGCCGCTTGTCCGTTCCGTCGCAACGGCGCCGGTAGCGGAAGTAGACTTTCGTTCTAATTTCGTTATCCCTCATTGGATTTCTAATATCTATGATTCATTTGAAAGGTCTCTTCATGGGTTTTCTGGCGATGCATAACATGCACGTCTGCAATGCTGTGCACAGCTGCAACCGTCTGCATATAGTGCCGCTTTTCTATCCGGCTTGACTTCCGCCGCCGACTCATGTCGACCCCACCAATAACCCCTTATAATATCTCTCTCCTTTCGAAGATCGCTAACATCTATAGTGCATGTGAAAGCCCATGCAAATGGGCTTCAAGACGATGTACGACATGCCCATGTGCACTGGCATGGCAAGCTACATACGCCTGCGTGTCATGCCGAGTGTCCCGTGCGTCGCCAACACCATCAGTGCGTTATTTCTTGGTTAATCATGTGTACATGTCTGATGCGACTTTCAGTATCTTATATTCATTAGAAAGAGCATTTCAATTCGCTTCTGGTGGTGTATGGCATGTGCATGTGCGACGTTGAGCAAAGATGCTAGGCATGTCCGTAGGTAATGCCGCTTGTCCGTTCCGTCGCAACGGCGCCGGTAGCGGAAGTAGACTTTCGTTCTAATTTCGTTATCCCTCGTTGGATTTCTAATATCTATGATTCATTTGAAAGGTCTCTTCATGGGGTTTCTGGCGATGCATAACATGCACGTCTGCAATGCTGTGCACAGCTGCAACCGTCTGCATATAGTGCCGCTTTTCTATCCGGCTTGACTTCCGCCGCCGACTCATGTCGACCCCACCAATAACCCCTTATAATATCTCTCTCCTTTCGAAGATCGCTAACATCTATAGTGCATGTGAAAGCCCATGCAAATGGGCTTCAAGACGATGTACGACAAGCCCATGTGCACTGGCATGGCAAGCTACATACGTCTGCGTGCCATGCCGAGTGTCCCGTGCGTCGCCAACACCATCAGTGCGTTATTTCTTGGTTAATCATGTGTACATGTCTGATGCGACTTTCAGTATCTTATATTCATTAGAAAGAGCATTTCAATTCGCTTCTGGTGGTGTATGGCATGTGCATGTGCGACGTTGAGCAAAGATGCTAGGCATGTCCGTAGGTAATGCCGCTTGTCCGTTCCGTCGCAACGGCGCCGGTAGCGGAAGTAGACTTTCGTTCGAATTTCGTTATCCCTCATTGGATTTCTAATATCTATGATTCATTTGAAAGGTCTCTTCATGGGGTTTCTGGCGATGCATAACATGCAAGTCTGCAATGCTGTGCACAGCTGCAACCGTCTGCATATAGTGCCGCTTTTCTATCCGGCTTGACTTCCGCCGCCGACTCATGTCGACCCCACCAATAACCCCTTATAATATCTCTCTCCTTTCGAAGATCGCTATCATCTACAGTGCATGTGAAAGCCCATGCAAATGGGCTTCAAGACGATGTACGACAAGCCCATGTGCACTGGCATGGCAAGCTACATACGCCTGCGTGTCATGCCGAGTGTCCCGTGCGTCGCCAACACCATCAGTGCGTTATTTCTTGGTTAATCATGTGTACATGTCTGATGCGACTTTCAGTATCTTATATTCATTAGAAAGAGCATTTCAATTCGCTTCTGGTGGTGTATGGCATGTGCATGTGCGACGTTGAGCAAAGATGCTAGGCATGTCCGTAGGTAATGCCGCTTGTCCGTTCCGTCGCAACGGCGCCGGTAGCGGAAGTAGACTTTCGTTCTAATTTCGTTATCCCTCATTGGATTTCTAATATCTATGATTCATTTGAAAGGTCTCTTCATAGGGTTTCTGGCGATGTATGACATGCACGTCTGCAATGTTGTGTATAGCTGTCCAGATTTGATGCCGCATGTTAGTTCCGTCGCAAAGGCGCCGGTAGCGGAAGTAGACTTTCGTTCTAATTTCGTTATCCCTCATTGGATTTCTTATATCTATGATTCATTTGAAAGGTCTTTCCATGGGGTTTCTAGCGATGTATAACATGTACGTCTGCAATGTTGTGTATAGCTGTCCGTATGTAATGCCGCATGTTAGTTCCGTCCCAACGGCGCCGTTAGCGGAAGTAGGCTTTCGTCCTAATTTCGTTATCCCTCATTGGATTTCTTATATCTATGATTCATTTGAAAGGCCTTTCCATGGGGTTTCTAGCGATGTATAACATGCACGTCTGCAATGTTGTGTATAGCTGTCCAGATTTGATGCCGCATGTTAGTTCCGTCGCAAAGGCGCCGTTAGCGGAAGTAGACTTTCGTTCTAATTTCGTTATCCCTCATTGGATTTCTTATGTCTATGATTCATTTGAAAGGTCTTTCCATGGGGTTTCTAGCGATGTATAACATGCATGTCTGCAATGTTGTGTATAGCTGTCCGCATGTACTGCCGCATGCTATTTCCGTGTCAACGGATCGGTAATCGGAAGTTAATTTCGTTGATAATTTTTATATCGTTTTCTCGTTCCTAAATGTCCATAATGCGTATGAATGCCCTTTCAAATCACATGTACATATACAATGGTTTTTGGAGAGGCTACACACGTCCGTATATACCGCCGCTTTTCGCGTCTACGGCCTTTCAATGGCGCATTTGCTCTCGTGTTGCCTTATTGCGTCTTTTTTGCTTCTAACTGCAGCACTCTAGTCTGTAGCATACATTTTTTGGTATCATTAGAAAGCTCTTCTGGTGACGGCAACAATGGTGTAAGCAGATTTCATCTATTCTGAAAATTGTAAAGTATATTGCACAATTTGTTCGAAAAAATAGTCGTTTTTTACTGTACTTTTTAAAAAAATACTATGTAACTTCTTTTCTAAAAGTCAGATGTCAAATGGTCAGATGGTATTGCCAGAAAGCCCATTTAATGGCGGAGGTACATGCAAAATTTCGTTCCTCTATCTTTTCAAATAAAGTAAATCTAAACTTTTTAAAATGTGTACTATCGTCAGGTGAAAGTTTAACTATCCAACGTATTTACGTACTTTTCTACACAAGGGGAACCCGAGCCAGCTTGGCCACTGCTCGGAAAATGCCTACGTTCCCCGGGCACGAACGTAGACGGGACGGGAACGGAACGGCGATGCGGAAATTGCGACGCTGCCCTCTACGTCTGCCCACGGAGGTTGGAAAGTATCAAGGTTGTGCATAGGGGGATAATTCCGACCTCCACCATGATCAAGCACTTGGTTGACGTGGTGGTTAGCGTGAGCAACGGCGCGCGACGTTGTTCATACTATTCATCATTCGTTCTGCCGAAGACGCTCGATCCATAAGCGGCCATGGTGTAGCAAAACGGAAAACTATCGAGTCTTGACAGGGGGCTCAATGGCGAGTTTGCGAGAAGCAGAACGATATGCTGGTGTTGCATAGCAGGCGAGGGGACGATCCCGAGAGGAGAGTCGATGATGGTGAAACGGTAGCTGGCGCAGGCAAACCCGTTCGAGTCTTGATTTGCCCGTGAGCAAGTGTAGACTCTGCTGACTTTTGCCTACAGATGGGTGATAGTGTCGGAAGCAGATCGACATGCTGGTGTTGCATAGGAGGCGAGGGGACGATCCCGAGAGGAGAGTCGATGATGGTGAAACGGTAGCTGGCGCAGGCAAACCCGTTCGAGTCTTGATTTGCCCGTGAGCAAGTGTAGACTCTGCTGACTTTTGCCTAGAGATGGGTGATAGTGTCGGAAGCAGATCGACATGCTGGTGTTGCATAGGAGGCGAGGGGACGATCCCGAGAGGAGAGTCGATGATGGTGAAACGGTAGCTGGCGCAGGCAAACCCGTTCGAGTCTTGATTTGCCCGTGAGCAAGTGTAGACTCTGCTGACTTTTGCCTAGAGATGGGTGATAGTGTCGGAAGCAGATCGACAGGCTGGTGTTGCATAGCAGGCGAGGGGACGATCCCGAGAGGAGAGTCGATGATGGTGAAACGGTAGCTGGCGCAGGCAAACCCGTTCGAGTCTTGATTTGCCCGTGAGCAAGTGTAGACTCTGCTGACTTTTGCCTAGAGATGGGTGATAGTGTCGGAAGCAGATCGAAAGGCTGGTGTTGCATAGCAGGCGAGGGGACGATCCCGAGAGGAGAGTCGATGATGGTGACAGGGTAGCTGGCGCAGGCAAACCCGTTCGAGTCTTGATTTGCCCGTGAGCAAGTGTAGACTCTGCTGACTTTTGCCTAGAGATGGGTGATAGTGTCGGAAGCAGAGCGACAGGTTGGTGTTGCATAGCAGGCGAGGGGACGATCCCGAGAGGATAGGCGATGATGGTGACAGGGTAGCTGGCGCAGCGAACCGGTTCGAGTCTTGATTCGCCCGTGAGCAAGTGCATACGCCGGTGATTTTACCTAGAAGCAGGCGATGTCTCAGCCACGAAGCAGGCAAAACACTGGTGTTGCACAGAGGTTGAGGGGGCGACCTCGTGACGAGAGGCGATGATGGTAAAACGGTAGCTGGCGCAGGCAAACCCGTTCGAGTCTTGATTTGCCCGTGAGCAAGTGTAGACTCTGCTGACTTTTGCCTAGAGATGGGTGATAGTGTCGGAAGCAGATCGAAAGGCTGGTGTTGCATAGCAGGCGAGGGGACGATCCCGAGAGGAGAGTCGATGATGGTGAAACGGTAGCTGGCGCAGGCAAACCCGTTCGAGTCTTGATTTGCCCGTGAGCAAGTGTAGACTCTGCTGACTTTTGCCTAGAGATGGGTGATAGTGTCGGAAGCAGATCGAAAGGCTGGTGTTGCATAGCAGGCGAGGGGACGATCCCGAGAGGAGAGTCGATGATGGTGAAACGGTAGCTGGCGCAGGCAAACCCGTTCGAGTCTTGATTTGCCCGTGAGCAAGTGTAGACTCTGCTGACTTTTGCCTACAGATGGGTGATAGTGTCGGAAACAGAGCGACAGGTTGGTGTTGCATAGCAGGCGAGGGGACGATCCCGAGAGGATAGGCGATGATGGTGACAGGGTAGCTGGCGCAGCGAACCGGTTCGAGTCTTGATTCGCCCGTGAGCAAGTGCATACGCCGGTGATTTTACCTAGAAGCAGGCGATGTCTCAGCCACGAAGCAGGCAAAACACTGGTGTTGCACAGAGGTTGAGGGGGCGACCTCGAGACGAGAGGCGATGATGGTAAAACGGTAGCTGGCGCAGGCAAACCCGTTCGAGTCTTGATTTGCCCGTGAGCAAGTGTAGACTCTGCTGACTTTTGCCTAGAGATGGGTGATAGTGTCGGAAGCAGATCGACATGCTGGTGTTGCATAGCAGGCGAGGGGACGATCCCGAGAGGAGAGTCGATGATGGTGAAACGGTAGCTGGCGCAGGCAAACCCGTTCGAGTCTTGATTTGCCCGTGAGCAAGTGTAGACTCTGCTGACTTTTGCCTACAGATGGGTGATAGTGTCGGAAACAGAGCGACAGGTTGGTGTTGCATAGCAGGCGAGGGGACGATCCCGAGAGGATAGGCGATGATGGTGACAGGGTAGCTGGCGCAGCGAACCGGTTCGAGTCTTGATTCGCCCGTGAGCAAGTGCATACGCCGGTGATTTTACCTAGAAGCAGGCGATGTCTCAGCCACGAAGCAGGCAAAACACTGGTGTTGCACAGAGGTTGAGGGGGCGACCTCGAGACGAGAGGCGATGATGGTAAAACGGTAGCTGGCGCAGGCAAACCCGTTCGAGTCTTGATTTGCCCGTGAGCAAGTGTAGACTCTGCTGACTTTTGCCTAGAGATGGGTGATAGTGTCGGAAGCAGATCGACAGGCTGGTGTTGCATAGCAGGCGAGGGGACGATCCCGAGAGGAGAGTCGATGATGGTGAAACGGTAGCTGGCGCAGGCAAACCCGTTCGAGTCTTGATTTGCCCGTGAGCAAGTGTAGACTCTGCTGACTTTTGCCTACAGATGGGTGATAGTGTCGGAAGCAGATCGACATGCTGGTGTTGCATAGCAGGCGAGGGGACGATCCCGAGAGGAGAGTCGATGATGGTGAAACGGTAGCTGGCGCAGGCAGACCAGTTCGAGTCTTGACAGGAGACTCTAGGTCGATTTGGTGGTAATTGTTCATGATTTGCCGTGTCAAATCTTTGCGATTCCCTAAGGTGTGGCATATGGGAAATGAGCGGTTTATTGCTGTAGTGTCTACAGCTACGTGAGACATCTACTTGATGGGTAGATGCGACGGCATGACATGCCAGACGGACATTGACGTTTTGTTATGCATGTTGATGTAAAGCGTAGTGTGTGTTGTTCACGTGTAGCAGCTCAACTGCCAACAGTACTTGAAGAACCACGACCTCCTTCCTACGTCGACTCAAGTGTGCCTTCACAGCAATCAGACTTTGGAATGAAAGTTGTATCCTTCCAGGTTTCATGATTTGTATGATACATTTGTGTTAACATATTTGAGGTATCTGTCCATTATGTACGGCAATTGTATGGGTATTCAATAATTCGTGAGCTATGGTTATCATGGTGCATGCTAAATTAAAAGAACAACCTAACGCTGTTCCCTTCTAATCCAAACCATTAACCTCCAATCAAAGTAACATAAAATTAAAACGGAAAGTCCACGTCCTTCTCTCTACACCAAATCACTAACCCATTCCGAATTAACCTAAATGACATAACCTTAAAGCTAAAATCATCAATACCGACAATGTTAAAACTAATCCGCTAACCCAAACCTAAATGACATAAATTTAAAGCTAAAACCATGAATACCGCGGTGCGCATAACTGAATAATAAACACTGACAATGACAGAACGTAAAACTGGAGATAAACGCCAAACTAAAAGGACAAAAGTAACACCGCCTAAACCACTTAACCCCAAACCAAAAACATTAAATTAACGTGAAAAAATTACCAAGAGAGAGAGAAGGTGACTACGAAACTCAAACATTACCAACTCAAACCAAAAACACCTAACACCACTAATAAAAAACTAAAAGCGCGAAATAAACAAAGTAGGTGGAAAAGGGTAGATGATGTAACCCTTGACCCAAGTGAAATGGTATACTTGCATCAAGGTCTACAAAGTCAGTCGTTCGGCCGAGGCATTGATAATATGTTACCGGGTGAAGGTGCCATATTTTCAATGCCTACAAACTGGCCCGGAAAAATTGTCTTTAATTCCAGCTGGTGTGATGCTTAGTACCGGGTTTCCATGTTTGCCGATAGTTTGATGTTGCATGGAAATGTAGCCTTGGCATTGTCTTTAATTCCAGCTGGTGTGATGCTTAATGCCGGGTTTCCATGTTTGCCGATAGTTTGATGTTGCATGGAAATGTAGCCTTGGTATTGTCTTTAGTTCCAGCTGGTGTGATCCGTACTCCCGATAGTTTGATGCTGCATGGAAGTTGTTTGATGTTGTATGGAAATGTAGCCTTGGCATTGTCTTTAATTCCAGCTGGTGTGATGCTTAGTACCGGGTTTCCATGTTTGCCGATAGTTTGATGTTGCATGGAAATGTAGCCTTGGCATTGTCTTTAATTCCAGCTGGTGTGATGCTTAATGCCGGGTTTCCATGTTTGCCGATAGTTTGATGTTGCATGGAAATGTAGCCTTGGTATTGTCTTTAGTTCCAGCTGGTGTGATCCGTACTCCCGATAGTTTGATGCTGCATGGAAGTTGTTTGATGTTGTATGGAAATGTAGCCTTGGCATTGTCTTTAATTCCAGCTGGTGTGATGCTTAGTACCGGGTTTCCATGTTTGCCGATAGTTTGATGTTGCATGGAAATGTAGCCTTGGCATTGTCTTTAATTCCAGCTGGTGTGATGCTTAATGCCGGGTTTCCATGTTTGCCGATAGTTTGATGTTGCATGGAAATGTAGCCTTGGCATTGTCTTTAATTCCAGCTGGTGTGATGCTTAATGCCGGGTTTCCATGTTTGCCGATAGTTTGATGTTGCATGGAAATGTAGCCTTGGTATTGTCTTTAGTTCCAGCTGGTGTGATCCGTACTCCCGATAGTTTGATGCTGCATGGAAGTTGTTTGATGTTGTATGGAAATGTAGCCTTGGCATTGTCTTTAATTCCAGCTGGTGTGATGCTTAATGCCGGGTTTCCATGTTTGCCGATAGTTTGATGTTGCATGGAAATGTAGCCTTGGTATTGTCTTTAGTTCCAGCTGGTGTGATCCGTACTCCCGATAGTTTGATGCTGCATGGAAGTTGTTTGATGTTGTATGGAAATGTAGCCTTGGCATTGTCTTTAATTCCAGCTGGTGTGATGCTTAATGCCGGGTTTCCATGTTTGCCGATAGTTTGATGTTGCATGGAAATGTAGCCTTGGTATTGTCTTTAGTTCCAGCTGGTGTGATCCGTACTCCCGATAGTTTGATGCTGCATGGAAGTTGTTTGATGTTGTATGGAAATGTAGCCTTGGCATTGTCTTTAATTCCAGCTGGTGTGATGCTTAATGCCGGGTTTCCATGTTTGCCGATAGTTTGATGTTGCATGGAAATGTAGCCTTGGTATTGTCTTTAGTTCCAGCTGGTGTGATCCGTACTCCCGATAGTTTGATGCTGCATGGAAGTTGTTTGATGTTGTATGGAAATGTAGCCTTGGCATTGTCTTTAATTCCAGCTGGTGTGATGCTTAATGCCGGGTTTCCATGTTTGCCGATAGTTTGATGTTGCATGGAAATGTAGCCTTGGTATTGTCTTTAGTTCCAGCTGGTGTGATCCGTACTCCCGATAGTTTGATGCTGCATGGAAGTTGTTTGATGTTGTATGGAAATGTAGCCTTGGCATTGTCTTTAATTCCAGCTGGTGTGATGCTTAGTACCGGGTTTCCATGTTTGCCGATAGTTTGATGTTGCATGGAAATGTAGCCTTGGCATTGTCTTTAATTCCAGCTGGTGTGATGCTTAATGCCGGGTTTCCATGTTTGCCGATAGTTTGATGTTGCATGGAAATGTAGCCTTGGTATTGTCTTTAGTTCCAGCTGGTGTGATCCGTACTCCCGATAGTTTGATGCTGCATGGAAGTTGTTTGATGTTGTATGGAAATGTAGCCTTGGCATTGTCTTTAATTCCAGCTGGTGTGATGCTTAGTACCGGGTTTCCATGTTTGCCGATAGTTTGATGTTGCATGGAAATGTAGCCTTGGCATTGTCTTTAATTCCAGCTGGTGTGATGCTTAATGCCGGGTTTCCATGTTTGCCGATAGTTTGATGTTGCATGGAAATGTAGCCTTGGTATTGTCTTTAGTTCCAGCTGGTGTGATCCGTACTCCCGATAGTTTGATGCTGCATGGAAGTTGTTTGATGTTGTATGGAAATGTAGCCTTGGCATTGTCTTTAATTCCAGCTGGTGTGATGCTTAGTACCGGGTTTCCATGTTTGCCGATAGTTTGATGTTGCATGGAAATGTAGCCTTGGCATTGTCTTTAATTCCAGCTGGTGTGATGCTTAATGCCGGGTTTCCATGTTTGCCGATAGTTTGATGTTGCATGGAAATGTAGCCTTGGCATTGTCTTTAATTCCAGCTGGTGTGATGCTTAATGCCGGGTTTCCATGTTTGCCGATAGTTTGATGTTGCATGGAAATGTAGCCTTGGTATTGTCTTTAGTTCCAGCTGGTGTGATCCGTACTCCCGATAGTTTGATGCTGCATGGAAGTTGTTTGATGTTGTATGGAAATGTAGCCTTGGCATTGTCTTTAATTCCAGCTGGTGTGATGCTTAATGCCGGGTTTCCATGTTTGCCGATAGTTTGATGTTGCATGGAAATGTAGCCTTGGTATTGTCTTTAGTTCCAGCTGGTGTGATCCGTACTCCCGATAGTTTGATGCTGCATGGAAGTTGTTTGATGTTGTATGGAAATGTAGCCTTGGCATTGTCTTTAATTCCAGCTGGTGTGATGCTTAATGCCGGGTTTCCATGTTTGCCGATAGTTTGATGTTGCATGGAAATGTAGCCTTGGTATTGTCTTTAGTTCCAGCTGGTGTGATCCGTACTCCCGATAGTTTGATGCTGCATGGAAGTTGTTTGATGTTGTATGGAAATGTAGCCTTGGCATTGTCTTTAATTCCAGCTGGTGTGATGCTTAATGCCGGGTTTCCATGTTTGCCGATAGTTTGATGTTGCATGGAAATGTAGCCTTGGTATTGTCTTTAGTTCCAGCTGGTGTGATCCGTACTCCCGATAGTTTGATGCTGCATGGAAGTTGTTTGATGTTGTATGGAAATGTAGCCTTGGCATTGTCTTTAATTCCAGCTGGTGTGATGCTTAATGCCGGGTTTCCATGTTTGCCGATAGTTTGATGTTGCATGGAAATGTAGCCTTGGTATTGTCTTTAGTTCCAGCTGGTGTGATCCGTACTCCCGATAGTTTGATGCTGCATGGAAGTTGTTTGATGTTGTATGGAAATGTAGCCTTGGCATTGTCTTTAATTCCAGCTGGTGTGATGCTTAGTACCGGGTTTCCATGTTTGCCGATAGTTTGATGTTGCATGGAAATGTAGCCTTGGCATTGTCTTTAATTCCAGCTGGTGTGATGCTTAATGCCGGGTTTCCATGTTTGCCGATAGTTTGATGTTGCATGGAAATGTAGCCTTGGTATTGTCTTTAGTTCCAGCTGGTGTGATCCGTACTCCCGATAGTTTGATGCTGCATGGAAGTTGTTTGATGTTGTATGGAAATGTAGCCTTGGCATTGTCTTTAATTCCAGCTGGTGTGATGCTTAGTACCGGGTTTCCATGTTTGCCGATAGTTTGATGTTGCATGGAAATGTAGCCTTGGCATTGTCTTTAATTCCAGCTGGTGTGATGCTTAATGCCGGGTTTCCATGTTTGCCGATAGTTTGATGTTGCATGGAAATGTAGCCTTGGCATTGTCTTTAATTCCAGCTGGTGTGATGCTTAATGCCGGGTTTCCATGTTTGCCGATAGTTTGATGTTGCATGGAAATGTAGCCTTGGTATTGTCTTTAGTTCCAGCTGGTGTGATCCGTACTCCCGATAGTTTGATGCTGCATGGAAGTTGTTTGATGTTGTATGGAAATGTAGCCTTGGCATTGTCTTTAATTCCAGCTGGTGTGATGCTTAATGCCGGGTTTCCATGTTTGCCGATAGTTTGATGTTGCATGGAAATGTAGCCTTGGTATTGTCTTTAGTTCCAGCTGGTGTGATCCGTACTCCCGATAGTTTGATGCTGCATGGAAGTTGTTTGATGTTGTATGGAAATGTAGCCTTGGCATTGTCTTTAATTCCAGCTGGTGTGATGCTTAATGCCGGGTTTCCATGTTTGCCGATAGTTTGATGTTGCATGGAAATGTAGCCTTGGTATTGTCTTTAGTTCCAGCTGGTGTGATCCGTACTCCCGATAGTTTGATGCTGCATGGAAGTTGTTTGATGTTGTATGGAAATGTAGCCTTGGCATTGTCTTTAATTCCAGCTGGTGTGATGCTTAATGCCGGGTTTCCATGTTTGCCGATAGTTTGATGTTGCATGGAAATGTAGCCTTGGTATTGTCTTTAGTTCCAGCTGGTGTGATCCGTACTCCCGATAGTTTGATGCTGCATGGAAGTTGTTTGATGTTGTATGGAAATGTAGCCTTGGCATTGTCTTTAATTCCAGCTGGTGTGATGCTTAATGCCGGGTTTCCATGTTTGCCGATAGTTTGATGTTGCATGGAAATGTAGCCTTGGTATTGTCTTTAGTTCCAGCTGGTGTGATCCGTACTCCCGATAGTTTGATGCTGCATGGAAGTTGTTTGATGTTGTATGGAAATGTAGCCTTGGCATTGTCTTTAATTCCAGCTGGTGTGATGCTTAGTACCGGGTTTCCATGTTTGCCGATAGTTTGATGTTGCATGGAAATGTAGCCTTGGCATTGTCTTTAATTCCAGCTGGTGTGATGCTTAATGCCGGGTTTCCATGTTTGCCGATAGTTTGATGTTGCATGGAAATGTAGCCTTGGTATTGTCTTTAGTTCCAGCTGGTGTGATCCGTACTCCCGATAGTTTGATGCTGCATGGAAGTTGTTTGATGTTGTATGGAAATGTAGCCTTGGCATTGTCTTTAATTCCAGCTGGTGTGATGCTTAGTACCGGGTTTCCATGTTTGCCGATAGTTTGATGTTGCATGGAAATGTAGCCTTGGCATTGTCTTTAATTCCAGCTGGTGTGATGCTTAATGCCGGGTTTCCATGTTTGCCGATAGTTTGATGTTGCATGGAAATGTAGCCTTGGTATTGTCTTTAGTTCCAGCTGGTGTGATCCGTACTCCCGATAGTTTGATGCTGCATGGAAGTTGTTTGATGTTGTATGGAAATGTAGCCTTGGCATTGTCTTTAATTCCAGCTGGTGTGATGCTTAGTACCGGGTTTCCATGTTTGCCGATAGTTTGATGTTGCATGGAAATGTAGCCTTGGCATTGTCTTTAATTCCAGCTGGTGTGATGCTTAATGCCGGGTTTCCATGTTTGCCGATAGTTTGATGTTGCATGGAAATGTAGCCTTGGCATTGTCTTTAATTCCAGCTGGTGTGATGCTTAATGCCGGGTTTCCATGTTTGCCGATAGTTTGATGTTGCATGGAAATGTAGCCTTGGTATTGTCTTTAGTTCCAGCTGGTGTGATCCGTACTCCCGATAGTTTGATGCTGCATGGAAGTTGTTTGATGTTGTATGGAAATGTAGCCTTGGCATTGTCTTTAATTCCAGCTGGTGTGATGCTTAATGCCGGGTTTCCATGTTTGCCGATAGTTTGATGTTGCATGGAAATGTAGCCTTGGTATTGTCTTTAGTTCCAGCTGGTGTGATCCGTACTCCCGATAGTTTGATGCTGCATGGAAGTTGTTTGATGTTGTATGGAAATGTAGCCTTGGCATTGTCTTTAATTCCAGCTGGTGTGATGCTTAATGCCGGGTTTCCATGTTTGCCGATAGTTTGATGTTGCATGGAAATGTAGCCTTGGTATTGTCTTTAGTTCCAGCTGGTGTGATCCGTACTCCCGATAGTTTGATGCTGCATGGAAGTTGTTTGATGTTGTATGGAAATGTAGCCTTGGCATTGTCTTTAATTCCAGCTGGTGTGATGCTTAATGCCGGGTTTCCATGTTTGCCGATAGTTTGATGTTGCATGGAAATGTAGCCTTGGTATTGTCTTTAGTTCCAGCTGGTGTGATCCGTACTCCCGATAGTTTGATGCTGCATGGAAGTTGTTTGATGTTGTATGGAAATGTAGCCTTGGCATTGTCTTTAATTCCAGCTGGTGTGATGCTTAATGCCGGGTTTCCATGTTTGCCGATAGTTTGATGTTGCATGGAAATGTAGCCTTGGTATTGTCTTTAGTTCCAGCTGGTGTGATCCGTACTCCCGATAGTTTGATGCTGCATGGAAGTTGTTTGATGTTGTATGGAAATGTAGCCTTGGCATTGTCTTTAATTCCAGCTGGTGTGATGCTTAGTACCGGGTTTCCATGTTTGCCGATAGTTTGATGTTGCATGGAAATGTAGCCTTGGCATTGTCTTTAATTCCAGCTGGTGTGATGCTTAATGCCGGGTTTCCATGTTTGCCGATAGTTTGATGTTGCATGGAAATGTAGCCTTGGTATTGTCTTTAGTTCCAGCTGGTGTGATCCGTACTCCCGATAGTTTGATGCTGCATGGAAGTTGTTTGATGTTGTATGGAAATGTAGCCTTGGCATTGTCTTTAATTCCAGCTGGTGTGATGCTTAGTACCGGGTTTCCATGTTTGCCGATAGTTTGATGTTGCATGGAAATGTAGCCTTGGCATTGTCTTTAATTCCAGCTGGTGTGATGCTTAATGCCGGGTTTCCATGTTTGCCGATAGTTTGATGTTGCATGGAAATGTAGCCTTGGCATTGTCTTTAATTCCAGCTGGTGTGATGCTTAATGCCGGGTTTCCATGTTTGCCGATAGTTTGATGTTGCATGGAAATGTAGCCTTGGTATTGTCTTTAGTTCCAGCTGGTGTGATCCGTACTCCCGATAGTTTGATGCTGCATGGAAGTTGTTTGATGTTGTATGGAAATGTAGCCTTGGCATTGTCTTTAATTCCAGCTGGTGTGATGCTTAATGCCGGGTTTCCATGTTTGCCGATAGTTTGATGTTGCATGGAAATGTAGCCTTGGTATTGTCTTTAGTTCCAGCTGGTGTGATCCGTACTCCCGATAGTTTGATGCTGCATGGAAGTTGTTTGATGTTGTATGGAAATGTAGCCTTGGCATTGTCTTTAATTCCAGCTGGTGTGATGCTTAATGCCGGGTTTCCATGTTTGCCGATAGTTTGATGTTGCATGGAAATGTAGCCTTGGTATTGTCTTTAGTTCCAGCTGGTGTGATCCGTACTCCCGATAGTTTGATGCTGCATGGAAGTTGTTTGATGTTGTATGGAAATGTAGCCTTGGCATTGTCTTTAATTCCAGCTGGTGTGATGCTTAATGCCGGGTTTCCATGTTTGCCGATAGTTTGATGTTGCATGGAAATGTAGCCTTGGTATTGTCTTTAGTTCCAGCTGGTGTGATCCGTACTCCCGATAGTTTGATGCTGCATGGAAGTTGTTTGATGTTGTATGGAAATGTAGCCTTGGCATTGTCTTTAATTCCAGCTGGTGTGATGCTTAATGCCGGGTTTCCATGTTTGCCGATAGTTTGATGTTGCATGGAAATGTAGCCTTGGTATTGTCTTTAGTTCCAGCTGGTGTGATCCGTACTCCCGATAGTTTGATGTTGCATGGAAGTTGTTTGATGTTGTATGGAAATGTAGCCTTGGCATTGTCTTTAATTCCAGCTGGTGTGATGCTTAGTACCGGGTTTCCATGTTTGCCGATAGTTTGATGTTGCATGGAAATGTAGCCTTGGTATTGTCTTTAGTTCCAGCTGGTGTGATCCGTACTCCCGATAGTTTGATGTTGTATGGAAGTTGTTTGATGCTGTATGGAAATGTAGCCTTGGTATTGTCTTTAATTCCAGCTGGAGAGAAAGCGAAGACACTGCCTTTGTGATTCTTAGCGTTACTACAGGTCACCCTCACACAAGATAAACACAATCACATCACATCACTACATTGTCTGGAATTGTGCCGTGACTGGTGTCATGTTTGCAGAAGCACTTGTCGGGGTGGGACACACAAGCTTGGCTCTGATGCTTTGATGGTAATGCCTAATCCGTGAGTTTCTGAGTGAGAAGCCAATCAAAGTGGCGGCAATTACGACTGAAAACACCAATCATTGACTCGTTGTTTTATCCCATAACTGAACGAGATGAGTGAGTCGTGTCAGGCTTAAGCTAACAACAGGTCTTAATCCATGAACGATTGATCCCGTGAGTTCAATGCAGAGCTCAGTACAAACACGTATCAATGACCCAGGCTATATATACTTAGCAGTCAGATACGAGCATCACGGCACTTGTGCTGATATTATTTGACACAACTCATTGTCAGAAATCGTTTTTGAAGACTAACTTCATTCAAGTCATGGCCTGCGCACTTTTTGAAGCTCCTGTTTCAAAGCCACTGCACTTTGCCATCCTGGGGCATAGTTTCGTGCGGCGACTTGTTCAAGTCTGTCCCCCTCCACATGGCATCCTCACTACCGTGCGTGGGATCGGAGGGGCGACCGTCGCTCGGATGAAAGCTGAGGTGGATGCCCTTGATGCAGCTTTTCAGGGCATTGTGTTCTTTCAAGTGGGAGAGAACGACGTGTCGGCCTCTACTGATCCTCGGGACCTGGTCGAAGACCTGCTGGATCTTCTGGACTACCTTCGGTGGAAACGGCCAGGCTCCAGGGCGGTGATAGGGAGTCTGTTTCCGAGGGTAAAACCAAGGAACATGACGGTCTCTGCCTACAAGCGGAAGGTGGAGGAGGCGAACCGGCGCTTGAAGAAGATGTTGCGACGCCGTCTGGATGCCACCCTTTGGGAACACAGCCAGCACATGAGGATGGGACCTGCGCTGCTAGCCAAGGACGGCGTACACCTGACACCAAAAGCTAATGGGCAGTTCTGGCTTTCAATTCGTAAGTGTATGTGTAGGTATGTTTAATCACACTCACTCACTCACTCACTCACTCACTCACTCACTCACTCACTCACTCACTCACTCACTCACTCACTCACTCACTCACTCACTCACTCACTCACTCACTCACTCACTCACTCACTCACTCACTCACTCACTCACTCACTCACTCACTCGCGTGATATCAAATAAGCTGTTTTGCATCCCGCCGCACGCACAGGCTTTGGCTTTGGGTGGCTTTAAGGGTGGGAAAACATAACGGCAGCCACACGTGTCGCACATGACGCGAAAGTCAAGACACAGGGCTTACGACCCATGTCGAAGACAAAACCCTGGGGTCGATGTACGAAACATGACAAGTACCTACAGCGTGAAAAAATTGCCATAAATCGGGATAAATCGGGCTTAAAAGCGCCCCGGCGTCGAACCCGGTAAAGATTTGTCACTTCTGATGTTACCACCAGATAGCCCTGGGGACCAGCTTCACGTCGATGTGAAACCTGTCAATAGGATGTGAATATTCAACGTTCGAGTGACGTTTAAAAGATGCTCTCCGAGTAAGGCTTTTGTCTTGGTAAAATTACAGGTCTATAACAGATGGGAAAATGGGCGTGGACGCCCAACCAGGCACCCCATGTCGACCCCGTGATAACCCCAGGTGCTTCATGCACGTGGCCGAATTTTCATGTATGATATGTGTGCAGTATGTCTCTTTCTCCCGGGATGGGACAATTAGTGAACGCAGGATGCATAGATCAAACCCTGGTGATATCAAATCTGAGCTGTTTTGGCCTCCGTTACGCGCACGGGGCTTAGCTTTGGGTGGCTTTAAGGGTGGGAAAACATGACTGCACCCGCATGTGTCGCACATGACGTGAAAGCCAAGACACAGGGCTTCCGATCCAGAGTCAAATCAAAACCCTGGGGTCGATGTACGAAACATGACAAGTACCCGCAGCGTGAAAAGCTGCCAAAAATCGAGTTACATCGGACTTTAAAGCGTCCCGACGTCGAACCTGTCGACGGCAGGTCATTTCTGATGACACCGCCAGATAGCCCTGGAAACCAGCTTTACGTCGATGTGCAACATAGGAATGGGCCGTGCATGGTCAGCGCCCAGGCGGCCGTTAAGTGACGGCACCCTACGTCTCTTGCTCCCTGATATAGGCCTTATAACAGATATACAATGTGGTTTCCATAAAAACAGAAGTACTGTCGATCACTTAGTGCGTTTAGAATCATTTGTTAAAAACGCACTTATCAATAAACAACATGCTGTGTCTATCTTTTTTGATCTCGAAAAAGCGTATGACACTACTTGGAAATATGGTATTTTAAAAGATTTATATGACTTTGGATTGCGAGGCCGTTTGCCTCAATTTATATGCAACTTTTTAAAAGACAGACAATTTCAAATCAGAGTGGGTTCAACCCTGTCTGATCATTATAATCAGGATCAGGGTGTTCCACAAGGCAGTATTTTTGTCTGTTACACTCTTTAGCATTAAGATTAACAGTTTATCCAAGGTTTTAAGTGATTCAATAGATGGATCACTTTTCGTGGATGATTTTAATATTTCATGTCGCGGTAAAAATATGTATACTATTGAACATCAAATGTAGTTGTGTTTAAACAAAATAAATAAATGGTGTCTCGAAAATGGATTTACATTTTCTCCATCCAAAACTAATTGTCTACACTTCTGTAGAAAGTATAAGCAACATAAGCACCCAGAACTGTTTTTAAATGGCACTCCCATCAAAGTTGTCAAGGAGGCCAAGTTCTTGGGTATAATATTCGATCCCCATTTAACTTTTCTTCCACACATTAAGTACCTCAGGAATAAGTGCTGGAAGGCACTGGATCTATTAAAAGTTGTTTCCAATTCTAAGTGGGGAGGGGATCAAGCTACCCTCCTACACCTCTATCGATCACTGCTTCGTTCGAAACTTGATTACGGTTCTGTTGTGTATGGTGGAGCCTGCAAAAGCAACCTAAAACTGTTAGATTCAGTCCATCACCAAGGTCTAAGACTTTGTCTTGGGTCCTTCAGAACTTCTCCTGTTGACAGTCTATATGTTGAGGCCGATGAACCATCACTTTCACAACGACGTTTAAAGTTGTCTTTACAATACATTACCAAATTATATTCTAATGACTCTAACCCTGCCTATAACTGTGTTTTCGATCCCCTTTATGAGGATTTGTTTAACAAAAAGTCTTCACTTGTTCCACCTCTTGGGCTCAGAATAAAGCCGTTTATTGCTGCTGCTGGTATTGAGCTGGACAACGTAGCTCCTTTCCGTCTTCTTTCCTCTCCCCCTTGGCAGTTCGTTAGGCCACAGGTTGACCTAACTTTAACTAAATTTAAAAAATCAGAAACGAATGAATTACAATATAAACAAGAATATCATCAATTGAAACATACATATAACAATTACAAATCCTTATTTACAGATGGGTCCAAGGACGGTGGCACAGTTGCTTGTGCCACTGTCATTGGATCCAGAACAATATCTTCTAGATTACCAGATTGCAGCTCTATTTTTACAGCTGAAGCTAACGCCATATTAACAGCTCTTAAATATATTGAAAGACACCCGAAACGTAAACAGTATATAATATATTCCGACTCTCTTTCTTGCCTTCAGGCTATTAAAAATATTTCTTGTAAACATCCACTTTTAATTGAAATTATTGAATTGTATAATAATCTTGCTACTGGCCAATACGACATCGTCTTCTGTTGGTTACCCAGCCATGTAGGTATTTCTGGGAATGTGATGGCCGATCTTGCTGCCAAGGCGACACTCAACAAGTCTGTGACACCACTTCGTATTCCATACTCAGATTTTAAACCTACTATTAGATCTTATATCCATGATCTGACGCAAAAGAAGTGGGACACCCAAGTGGGTATAAATAAATTACATGCAATAAAACCCTACATTGGTTACACCTACTTGGGTTGTCAGTCCAGATTTGAAGAGGTCATTATGCGGCGATGTCGTATTGGCCACACAAGATATACACATGAATACCTTTTGAAAGGTGAGGATCCTCCGTTCTGCATCCCTTGTGATGAAAGAATCACGGTCAAGCATATCTTGCTTGACTGTGTTGAGTATTCCATCACAAGGGGTCAGTATTTTAATTCACAAACTATGAAGGATCTTTTAAACAGTGTTAGTCCTCATTTAATTATTGCATTTTTAAAGGAATTAAATTTGTTAACTGAACTGTAAATAGATAAATATTTTAAAATTGGAAGATGAAATTTGTAACTCAAATCGTTAGTGGCTGTACCCTCAAAGGGGGTTGGAGTACCTAAAAACAATTGTTCTCCTGAGAGGGTACACAAGAAAAAAAATGGTGATTTACAAAAATTTACAAAATGTAAATGTCATATTTACAAATATTTACAACGATTGTAAAGGTGATGTTTACAAGGCTTGTAAACTTTTGTAAATTTAGGAAGGATTTTACCACTACTTCTTTCAATTTTGCCATTTCTGGAGAATCCCCATGAATCTGTATACGTGTACTTACTAATTTATTATTTTTTTGTTCTGTTAGAGTTCTTACTGTTGATATGCATAATAGATCTTGCATGTGACATATTTATTCATGAAAACTGAATGGAATAATGGAAAAGAATAAGCCATAATTTGTATAGTCCATTTGTGCTTTATATCAATGCATGGTGCATGAAAACATGAAAGTTGATGTATACGGCCAGCATTGATCTATATACCAAGTACTTGTGACTGTTAAAACAGATGTCTTGCCTTTGTTCGAGATCATCATCCCAAGCTCATTCCGGTGATTTTACCACTCTGCTCCGTGGGAACTATATGCATTCTCTAAATAACACCTGTCACTAGACCTTTTGTGTTGGTGCTCATTAACGGTGTTATGCAATTGGCGTATTCAAGAAATCTCATAAACATGTCAATAGATAATTGGTTGTGATGTCAGTATGTGTGGATTGGAGCAAATACTCAAATGAATTAATACAAATCATTGGGTAACAAGATTTATACAATCATTTACAAGAAGTATGTTACAGAATATTTAAATGGTGCGTGCCGGTCTATCATTTGTTTGTTTACATTGTATACATTGTTTACATTGTTTCGGCTTACATAATTTTGTAATTTATCATTCATACATAAAACATAACTTACATAACTGTACACTCTGTTTTGGATTTGGTAACTTTCGCAAATATAAGAAATTCTTAAAGTGCTACACAATCATACATCATCAGTGTCAACAGTGATAGTTCACTTTATACACAACTGACTCAACAAAATGGGAAAAAACTTTTCCATACTCTGTCATGGTCTTCCTTTCTGCTTGAAGATGTTTTTTGTCTTTAGTCTATGGTTACTTCGGTGAGCATCCATAATTTTACAATCAAGACACCAAAAATAATTATCTTACCAATAACATTCTCATAAATGCTCTATATTAATACAATTAGTTTGTATGTGTGGAATGCACTTTACAAAGGTAAATAAACCAAAGTTCTAATACAAGATTATCATATGACAAACCACGAGGTTAATTCTGCAATCATATTTAGTATCAAATCTAAAAGAAGAAGTGACGAAGAGGTAGGCAGATCTTAACATGGACAGATTATTAAGATCAGATAATTCACTATTTCCATATAAGATTGTCTTCAAGCTTTACCCATGTTTGTAATGCAAATTTATGTACATATGTGACAACACATGCTGCATTTAAATTTTGTATTGTTTGTTGTATGGTACCGGTGTCGATATAAAGTGTAAAGCTGTTCACAATCCCATTTCATTTTTTTTCAATAAAAAACAAACACAATAATTAAGCACAAAAAATTAGATGTGTAAATCATTCCCTCTGCAGGTGATGGCTGTGTGGGATTAGTTAAACGACCAAACCCAGTTGAGCATGCCTTATAATCCTCTTACTCTTAAAATAAACAACTTCAGTCCAAAGAGGATATCACTAGTGGGATTATTTGGCTGATTTGAGTTAGTGTTTTGATAACGCTTAGTCTTGATGAACAATAGTCTATTTCAACAACATGGTCAATTGGTAAAATTCATATTAAAGTGACATACCTTTATTTACATGTTTCACAAACCGTTGTGTACGAGTGCACTGTCCATGGTATTTCTTGGTTGGAGAAGTTACAGAGAGGAAGAGTGACTCAAAGTAATTTGATGACCTATTGAGATCTAAATACATATATGAACACCCGTTTGGAAAATGCAGTTGATCAGTGCACCCCAACATACGGACATTTTTGCTGTCGTGAATTTGAGACTTTACATCTACAAAGCCGTTCAGAATGTCTGTCAGCGATATTTCTTCAGAGGGCACATTCAGCTCAGGTGAGTATATTGCAGATGACGCAAGTATATTATTTGTAAAATCAGTAAGGCAATCCTGATGACGCCATGTGTTCCTTCAGCAGCATGGTTGTTGAGAAATCTTACACTCAAGACTACCATATCATTTAGCAGTGAGCTCAATACACAGAGTCGTGAAATTTCCCTGCCATTCAGTAAGTGCTTAGTATATTGAATCACGATATGAGAACAACAGCCCGACTAATTGGCTGATCAAAGGTTTACTACATGTCATAAATATCCTTCCTGGGACTTAATAAGGCTATGGGGGTGGAATATATTCCCCAGGTAACACCAGCTGGTTTTTCTGTGGTTGAGCTGAAGGATTACCTGTTGCATGTAATTTAAATTATAATGTATAATTAGTATAAGACTGATTTTGGACGTATTCTTACAGACGTAAAACGTTCTGTTTTATGTTTATCAAAAACAACAATGACGGAGCAATACAGACTAATCCCAGTATTTATGCATATACGTATTTTGGGTTCCAATATCACACGTCATTATATGGATGGAATAGTGACCTTAATAGATATATCCTTTTCAAAATCGCTGAGGCATTTCAAAATCAAATTTAACACAAATATATTTTAAAAACTAAATTGATTGTTTATCTTTTTGTAAATGTTTGTAACGTTTTCAGACAGGAAATTCTTATACGATGTTGTATTAGCAGTAATTCGACTTTATTTAAGACTTTAGTTGTAATACCTGCTAGTCATTTTGTTAGGTTTTTCAAAATGCTAACTGCATTTTTCCCATGAATGTACTTTCACAGACAACTGTGAGGCAGGCTCTACGGAATGCTGAGTCTGTAAGAGGAATAACCCTAAATCCACAACAGATGTAAGAATATAATTTAATATGATTTAAATACAGTAACTGCAAGAGTTTCAATGCATTAAACCATTCAACAAGTAAAACTTCTGGTGTTTCTACAATAACCTCGACATAAATTTATCTTCATTGTGCAATAAATTTTGAATTGTATTTTTTCAGGTTGGAAACAGGACAGAATAAGGACGCTAAGGCAGCTCTCCCTGTTATTCCGCACGCTGAGTTTCAAGGTATTGCAGTTCTGCTTAATGCTCTGTCCTATATGCATCAGTGCACAACAAGAAATGAGCACAACCTACTGTCATATAAATAAGAATGCTCATTTCTTGAGCTCCAAACGTGACTTTTGTTGCACAATAAAATTATGCAACAAAATGTGATGTTCAAGGGCGATTTTGTTCAACCGTTTGAATTGGTTGCATGTGTTTGGTGACGATTTCTTGTTATAATTCAGTAATCACTCTATAATATATGTCAGTTTTATTGAAACATAAAGTTTCTGTCAGGGTATTGTATCTTGTTTGTTGCAGTGGCTATGACAAGATGTTTGCAGACAAAAAAGGAAACCGTCTCAAGAAAGAAAAACAACCAAAACAAACACATGAAAACCAATTTAACTAGCTTTCGGGAATCAAGAATTAGATGAAACTGTTTTAAGAGGATGCACTATGTAACTTAGCTTACCATCAATTAACAAGGAAGAAGGTATGTTAATCGATGAATCTCAACTGAGATGATATCAAGGCATTAGACCTTGTTAATTAATGAACCCTTACTGGCATGACTTGCTCATCAATGAACAAGGGATTAGGCCTTGTTATGTGTTGAGGCTTTGTTCAAGGCTGGGAGATACAGTAACAATCACCCCCCAGTATTAATCCTAGTCTGTCGTACAGACCCTGAAGTATATATATCCAAGAAAACCCACGCAAGTCTAGAAAATATGGCAAGTCTAGAAAATATGGCAAGCCTAGATTTCCTTAGCTTCAGAAAATGAAGAAAGTCTCAGGGCTCCATTTCAGTATTTTTTTCACTATGAACGTTTTTCAGTGAAATATGTTCATTTCAGAGACTAGCTGTTAGACTATATTAATATGTGTGATCTTTCAAAGGAGAAAAAAAGTTGTACCATACAACACCTGTGTTCTAATGCACTAAATACACAAGTATAAATAATACTTGCTATGGGATTATGAGAATAACCATTGATTCTATTTTCACATTGGTTTACCATTCACTTAATGCAAATATAATCATATTGACTGTTTTCTTCAGAAATCGAGTCGAAGGGATGCGACAGGCAGACCTGCCGAGCCATAAGAAAGCAAAATATGAACCAGTATTAAAGGATGCAGAACTACAATGCTACCTCATTGTTTTTTATTGTATATTTGATAATAATGTGTAACATATTTTCCCTAAATTTGTAAATGGAATGTTTTTGTATGAAGTTTAATCTTCCTCTTTCTTGTTGTAATCTGTAAATAAACATCTAGTGTAAGCTTCACGCTGTCTATTTGTTCTGGGATAATTTAATTAGCATGAAAGACGGGAGTATTATAAAAGTGAAACAAATTCCGCATTATAGAATACCATTTCCATCAACAGTGCAGTATTGACCATGGAGCACTATCAAGCGAACATCAAATTTATTTCAATGTTATGATATGCTAAATTCCTTCTTCACGCGTCATAAACCAAATTCAGCACATTACAATTTTCACCATCCAAACAACCAACTCCTCGGTGCATTATCGCGATGATGACACTGCAAGATGTCAAACCAGCCTACAACTCCTCAGAAACAATTTCAAAATGTTTTTTTATCCAATTTTTGTATCCAATAAAGATGCAGCAGAGTAGCGAGGGCAATTGAAGCAGTGTGACTCGTCACATCTCAAATATGGTTCCTATGCCATATGAATAAAATGACAATGCACAAAGTCGAACGAAGGCCATTCTGTGTTTTTACAGGCACAAGGTGGATAAGAACTTACTAGTATTTGGCATGACCACTATTGATCACGAGATAAAAAAACCCCAAGAACATATCAAATATCAACATGTCAAATATTCCACCACTATAAGTACTAGTAACATATATTCCACTATATCAGTTCTGCTGTTTGTAAGAAAATAAATAAAATTACAAGCGTACAATCGCGATTCAGAAGTGTTGTACAAGGGAGCCTATATAGAGTATTGTAGAGTATCCCTGGTTGTACTTGGACTTTCGTCCCTCGTAACGAAGCCCGCGGGAGACCAAACCCTGTCATAGCTGGTGGATGTGCACTCAAGTGTAACGACGGCTACCGATTGTCTGCTTCATTTGCTGATACGCCGAAGGCTCATAAGGTGTGGCCCATAGTGTATTCAAAAAGATGATGTGTGTGATGGGCATTTTAGAAGTATGGCGAGTCACAAGAAAGTAAGATTCTTTATGGATAACAACTTTTTGCATTGTATATGATGCGTCGTTTCAGTATGGATTGATATACCGTTGTCAAACAAAATCATATACACTGTGTTGTTATCCATAAAGAACGTATGTAGAGATGTTGGGTTTTGTAAACCCATCTCTGAATTTGCGTTCGATCCAATCAAAGATCATCTCAGTAGAGATGGTGAACTACTGGAAATTGTAATACAAGTACAAAGCAGGACTTGAAACTGACAAGTTTTTGCACCAGTTTCCGTGAGATCCAGTCATCCGAGAAAAACGGATGTAGTTTCTTTGCAACACATAGATATAAAAACATGTCATATGTACAGTTATCACACCTACTGAGTTACATGTGGCTGTGACAGGACTCGGGTGCATGAGTCATCAATCAATTTATTTTGTTTATGCGTATAGCCTGATAGGTGTTAAGTTTAAATGGCATGTGGTCAATGATTGAAGCTGTGTATTGCATATTGTCTTTAGCAGACAGGCAGACATATGTATAGGTGTCAATAAACCAGACATTAAGCTTTTTCTGTGATAGAGGCTGCTTCTTACAATCAACATGTTTTTTATGTAATGAGTAGATTATTTACTTGTTTGTGTACACAACCAAGATTAGACTACTGCTCACTATCTCATACTCCGGGCATACATACTGTTTCAAAGGAACCTATTCACTGCGCGTTATGGACGCAGCGCAGAACAACTGTTGAAACAACTTCTTCCCCCAGCAGTGGGGGAAATTTGGTGAATCGCTTGAACTCAGAATTCGCGCGTTTTTTTTCCATCACATTTCTTTTCTTTATAGGTTGAATTGGCATTTTTTATGATTAATTTTGTTTCGGTAACTGCGTACCAAAATGTATCAGAATCTGCAAAATTGTGTTTTCCTTTTTTATGTGACCTTTTAGAAAGTTTCTTTACATGAGATAACCTATCAAAATAATACAACATATCCATAATGCCCTATGTTCCAGGATCGTCAGTTCTGTCTGGAGGTCTTGATGTTTCTTTTTCTTTGGGAGCAGTGTCTGGCCAGCACTATGTTGCACCATGTTCAGTTTATTAATTTGCGTCTCCAGACCAGCATGAAATGTAGCAGTATGTGTTAACTGCAACTAGCCCGTGTACAACAGGTGTAGTCCCACGAAGCCTAAAATTATTCAGTTAGGTACAGTTTATTCGGCTCATGGGACTTCATGCCTCAATGAATTTATGGGATTATGGTGGATTGTTGCTTGGCTGACCACAGAAAGGAAGAATCAACATAAACAACAAAAATCAAATATGATTGTGAAATATTTGAAAAGGTGACCTATCAAATCTGTATCACTGGTACTATTGGTAAAGGTTGAATCGACCACATGATTCATAGCAACATATACTGTCATGTGTTATGTTATCACAACACAATCTCTATCATTTAGCATATTATCAGAGGTGACAAGGTGATATTGTTTATGGTTATCGGTATTCACTGTTCCCAAACACAAAATAAGTGGGATACTGAGTTGGAATTCTTTTCTAAATAGCTTGTGCATAGTGAAAGCGACACCCATGCATCTTCACTCCACCGAACACTGTAGTAAGAGCATCAGCATCCTACCTCTAACAGAGTGAGCCCTGTCCACTGAACAGTGGTCTGTCCCACTCTTATTTCACGCCCAAATTACCTCTTTAATTATGTCGAGGGGTCAAACTGTAATTAGCTTTTGGGATTTATTAGGTGTGAATTTGAGGCCTTGCAGACCATTTTACCATCACCCACCAGTTATCTCCCCTTGTGGATCTTTACAAATTGTAAATGTCTTGTAAACATCATCTTTCCAAAATTGTAAATGTCTTGTAAACATCATCTTTACAAAAGATTTACAAGCTTGTAAAGGTGAACATTTTTTCCAGTGTAGGTTGTTAGCATCGAGATAGAGTAGATGAGTCAAAGGCTTCTTCCGATTGTAGCCTTCCACATATTTGTTATTCGCTTTGGCATAACGTTTCAATACCATGGAAATACTGCTGTGTAACCTTTTCTCAATAAACAGATGCATATCATAATCTGTGAATAATCACTCACTCCACACCTGTTTTCTCCAGTAAGGCATCCCACGATAGCCCAGGACTTGAATAATACAATGCGGGGTCCAGCCTGTATTGTTTCGAACACGTTTTTCTAAATATCTCAAAAACATCAGCCAGCAACAACATGTCCGTTTTCAAATATAAATCATGGTAATCATCTAGATTCTCACAGCCCAGTTTTTCCCACACGTTTTTTGCGTGTTTGTAATCATCTTGCGAGACAGACATGTCAGTCAGCTTGCTATAAAAGCGGTCAGTATGAGGTAATTTTGTCTCATTAAAATTAGACCAGTCATCCATATATTCATACAGGTAAATACCCTTACGTAGCAGCAAAGCTCTAGTTTTCTCTTCTGTGTAACGATTAGTTATAGCTGAGTTGTCTGGGTTATTACAGGATATGTTGCCTTCTACCTTTGAAATAGCTTGCATAATCAAGTGTGAATCATACCCACGTAGATTGTGAAATACCACCGGGATATGAATAAGTTTAGGATTTATTCTTAACTTCAAATTACACTCATTGTGAGCTGCACCTCTGTATTTACCAGTAATGTGGCAGTGGTCTCTAACTGAATCACCATTCTGAGGTTTACAACATACATGACAATGCATGCTTTTGTTGTGGGCTTCCCGATCTGCGCACTGGTGTTTTGTTGCACAATATTTTCTTGATCTCTTCCTCTTCATGTTGTAAAGCCTTTAGAAATTTCCCAGCCGTCTCTGGGGATCTATAAATAACAGGAGGGTTAGTTTGGCCATCACAACAAACAACCACATACCCAAACCCACATGCCTCATGGTGTTGAAGTTTTTGTGTGAAACTTTTATTAGTGGATTGAGCTACTGTATCGATTGGTTTAATGATAGCGTAGGTAATGTATGGTACTGGCATCTGATTTTTGTGGTTGATAAATTTCAAGATATTGTTGTTTTCTCTTATCATATTGATCTGTACAGCTGTCTCCCCTACACCTTGCCAATCATCCCTGTGTGAATCGAGCAGATCGGCCCTAGAAAACCTGTGAAGGCACCTTTCACAAAAGTGTTTCTTTACCCCATGTTTCGATTGATCATACAACAGTCTGCTAAAATTCTTAATCCATGTGCAGTGATATTGTTCACCTTGTTGTATCGCCCATCCTTATACAATAAAGGACCTATCCTGTGCACTATTACTTTTTCACTGTCATGTCCGAATACATTTATAGCTAAGTCTGGATTTTGATCCGGATAACTGGAAAGTCTGTCAGAATTTTTTACAGCAGGAACCTTATCGCTATCCTCATACAATTTTTACCACAGTTTTTAACATTAACCATAGTGTGTTTGTTCTTAAAATACTCAGGAAGTGGTAAGGAGGATCCACCTTTCAATGGTTTATAGTTTGCTATATCCAGGTAGATCATATTAATCTTATCAACAACCCAACCACACCCCCTGTTAGTGTAACGTTTTAATGTTTCTCGAATTTTCCCAAATGATCTGTCTATAGAAGAGTTGATAGTATCTGGATGTATTGTAACTTCTTGATGACCTCTGAAGTAAACATTGGTCTGGTCAGTTGTTTCATTCTAGTGTCATCTTTAATGTGAGTTGAAAGTTAATACCTCTTAAATCTTTCAGTTCTTCATTCACTTTATCAAATACCAATTGTTTTATATCTTCAACGTCTATGTTCCTTTGAACTTCCATCTTCCAACCTCTCAAATATTTTCCTATAGCACCCTCAGTCGGTGTGAATTGTAATTCTATAGGTTGTTGTTCCTTTAGTAATTCGATGAGCTCAGACTTCCTTATATGGGAATACCCTCACATTCCACAGTCACAAGCTTCCTTTATTAGCTCTTTCACAGTAGGTGTTTTTTGATACTTTAAACCTAATAAATTTAGTAACTCACGTTTCCTCATACAAGAATAGCCTCTCAATCCACGTTCACGTGCCTGCTTTTTCAACTCATGCACTGTAACCATGTTAGACAGGCACGGGTTTATCCACTATTGCACAGTTGTGCATTGTGACTTCGTATCCCACCAGTTCAATAAACATTATTTCAACATTTATATTTAATCATATAGGAGTTGGCTTGTTGATAACCATTGCAGAGCCGTGTTCCTGTATGTACACCGTTGCTATGCTGTTGTTTACCCAGGACAGTGTGTTCATATATGAATGCTGGTGGTGTTGTGCTATACCCCATGGGGCTTTGTCCCCACACATTTAAACTGGAATTATTTTATAGGTATACCATCGTGGGGGGTTTCCCCACACCTCAGTAAATTTATATGTGAATGTCTTTGGCAGATGAAAAGTAGTTGTATGATTAGTCTCAGATGTGGTGTACCCTTTGGTTTTCCCTGCAAATTTGCAGGCGATTAGGCCATGTGAGCCAAAATCACTATTCCCTATACTACTCATGAAAGTACAAGTGTTCTTTTATTTTTTTCCAAGTTTCTTCACAAGGTATGAATTGCACTGAGTGAAATTATGGACACACACTGGTACTGTGTTCCCTTATTCGGCACTATGAGTATATATTATGATGAATATAATGACTTCATTGTCACATTCATGGGCGGATCCTGGTGTTTTGAAAGGGAAAACCCACTGACACCCTCACCTCCACCCTTTGGCCCTGCAAACACAAATCATCAATCTTCTTATATCAGCTTCAAAAAGGAGATTTCGAACCCCCTATACACCAGTGGCAGTTATATATATATAACTGGCAGTGAGGTATGTACGATGTAGAAAGACAATAACCTTGTACTCGTGAGTGAGTGAGTTAAGATTTAACGTCACATCGGCAATATTGCAGTCATATCGTGACGAGAACAATTAATTATAAAACTACAAATAAATTAGTAGCACATACATTGTAAAACCCTGTCAACGAAGGACAGTAAAACTAACTAGAATATCACAGAGTAGAATCTAAAACTAGTAAATAGACCTAAAACAATGCATCTATAGAGGACAGTACAATATAAAAATGAGCTATAGGTTGCTAACAACTGAAGGTAAATCACCATACTAGGACCATGGGGACTTACAGTACATTTGCTTCCTGCAAGGACCCTAGTTGGATTTACATCATCCCTTCAGATGTTAGCAATTTAGATAAATCTAGCCATAAAGTAAAAATACACTTATTCTACAATTAAAAAGCTGGAAAACTGAAATTTACTCCAAATGTTTGAGGACTTACGTACCCTCTCAAGAGGACAATTGTTTTACAGTACTTCAACCCCTGTTGATGGTACAGCCACTAACGATTTGAGTTACTAATTTAATCTTCCAATTTTAAAATATTTATCTATTCACAATTCTGTTAACAAATCTAATTCCTTTAAAAATGCAATAATTAAATGAAGGCTAATATTTTTAAAAAGATCCTTCATAGTTTGTGAATTAAAATACTGATCCCTTGTGATGGAATACTCAACACAGTCAAGCAAGATATGCGTGACTGTGATTCTTTCATCACAAGGGATGCAGAACGGAGGATCCTCACCTTTCAAAAGATATTCATGAGTATATCTCGTATGGCCAATACGACATCGCCGCAAAATGACCTCCTCAAATCTGGACTGACAACCCAAGTGGGTATATAACCAATATACGGCTTTATTGCATGTAATTTATTTACACCCACCTGGGTGTCCCACTTCTTTTGCATCAGACCACAAATATACCATCTAATTGTAGCTTTATAATCAGAGTATGGAATAAGAAGTGGAGTCACAGCTTTGTTGAGTGCTGCCTTGGCAGCAAGATCAGCCATTGCGTTGCCAGAAATGTCTACATGGCTTGGTAACCAACAGAAGACGATGTCGTATTGGCCAATAGCAAGATTATTATACAATTCAATTATTTCTATTAAAAGTGGATGTTTACATGACAGGTTTTTAATTGCCTGAAGGGCAGAAAGAGAATCGGAATAGATAATATACTGTTTATGTGTAGGATGTTTTTCAATATATTTAAGAGCCGTTAATGTAGCGTTTGCTTCTGCTGTGTAAATAGAAATGTTATCTGGTAATCTGAAAGATATTGTTCTGGATCCAATGACAGTGGCACAAGCCACAGCGCCACCATCCTTGGACCCATCTGTAAATAAAGATTTGTATGTATTATTGTTACTTTTTAATTGATGATATTCTTGTTTATATTGTAATTCATTTGTTTCTGATTTTTTAAACTTTGTCAGTGTTAGGTCAACTTGTTGCCTCACTAATTGCCAGGGAGGAGAAGAAAGAAGACGGGAATGAGATATATTCTCCATCTCAATCCCAGCAGCAGAAAAGTATTGTTGGATTCTTATCACAAGAGGAGGAACAAGTGAAGTTTTATTATTATACAAATCCTCATACAGAGAATTAAAAACGCAGTTGTGAGCAGGATTGGATTCATTTGAATATAACTTTGTAATATATTGTAAACACAATTTGATACGGCGAAGTTTCAAAGACGGCTCATCGGCCTCAACGTAGAGACTGTCAATGGGAGATGTTCTGAAAGATCCAAGACATAGCCTCAGACCTTGGTGATGTACAGAATCTAATAGCTTTAGGTTGCTTTTGCAGGCTCCACCATACACAATGGAACTGTAATCAAGTTTTGATCGAACCAGAGATCTATATAAGTGAAGGAGGGTAGTTTGGTGCCCTCCCCACTTTGAATTAGAAACAACTTTTAACAAATCAAATGAGCGCCTTCAGGAAATGGCATCGTGTAATCAGAGGTACTTAATATGAGGCAGAGAGGTCAGAAGTGAGTCAAAGATTAGACCAAGAAATTTAGCCTCCTTCACAACTTTGATGGCCATGCCATTTAATGATAATTTGGGGTCTTTATGGGGTTTGTATTTCCTACAAAAATGCATACAATTAGTTTTAGTTTTAGAAAATTTAAACCCGTTTTCCAGACACCATTTATGAATTTTGTTTAGACACAATTGTAACTGTCTCTAAATAGTTCGCATATTTTTACCACGGCAAGAAATATTAAAATCATCCACAAATAATGATCCATCAATTGAATCACTTAAAACCTTTGAAAGACTATTTATTTTAATACTAAATAGAGTGACCAACAAAACACTGCCTTGTCGGACACCCTGATCCTGATTATAATGAGCAGACAGGGTTGAACCTACGCGGATTTGAAATTGCCTGTAGGTTAAAAACTGAGATACAAAGAGAGTCAAATGACCTCTCAAACCAAAATCATGTAAATCGTGTAAAATGCCATGCTTCCAAGTAGTATCGTAGGCTTTCTCAAGATACAAAATATAGATACTGCGTGTTGTTTGGTGATAATAGCATTTTTGACGAAGGATTCTAAACGCACTAAATGATCAATAGTACTTCGATTCTTCTGAAAACCACACTGAATATTGGTAATGAGGTTATTGGTTTCCAGATACCAAATTAATCTGTTATTTACCATTCGTTCCATGGTTTTACAGACGCAGCTGGTTAAAGATATCGGTCTGTAATTTGATGGATCCGTGTGATCCCGGCCAGGTTTTGGTATTGGCACAACAATGGCATTACGCCACGAAGGAGGAAAAATTCCAGACATCAATATTTTGTCAAATATGTCTAAAAGTGTGACCAGACATGGTTCAGGTGTTTTAATAGTTGGTAATGAATATTGTCATCACCCACTGCAGTGTCATGGGCTTGATCAAGAGCAGTATGTAGCTCATGTAATGAAAACACTTCATTATAGTCCTCACCATTATTGGAATTGAAATTAACTTTTGTCTTTTCCTGTTGTTTTTGGTAACTCTGAAATTCAGGGACATAATTTGCCGAGGAAGAACTTTTTGCAAGAGTTTCGCCAATTCTATTTGCAATGTCCGCTTTGTTAGTGACTAATTTGTCACCATCTTTAAGATGGTGAACAGCAGATTTTGAACCTTTGCCTTTTATTCGCTGAACCATGTTCCACACCTTAGACATAGGTGTACGTGAATTAATTTTTGAAACACAGATCCTCCAAGATTGGCGCTTGTTTTGCTTATACGTGTGTCGTACCTTCCCACTAGTGATTTTAACATTGTTGAAGTTAGGAACAGTAGGATGTCTGTGAAAATATTTTTCTGCTTCCTTCCTACGTTTTCTTGCGTGTTTGCACTTGTCATTAAACCATGGTTTACGAATATGAGGAGTTGCAGAGGAGTTAGGAATGGTTTGATCCGCAATTTCATTCAGTTGTATTGAGAACATCAGGATGGGATCTGGTACATAACTGAAGTGATCAGGTGTTAATTTTTCAACGCATAATTGTTCATATACAGGCCAATTTGCCTAAGCGAAACTCCACCGCGATGAAGGTGGATTGTCATCTGGTGTTATAGATTCCAGGAGAGTAGGGAAGTGATCGCTTCCACAAAGGTCATCATGTACAGACCATTCAAATTCGGTGTAAACATTCGCATCTGTGAGGGACAGATCAAGTGAAGAATAGGTTCCAGTGGCAGTGTGTAAATAGGTGCTGGATTCATCATTAAACACACATAAATTATTATCAGAAATAAAATCTTCAGTGACCTTGCCTTTATTGTTTGCACTTGTACTTCCCCATAGAGGGTTGTGCCCGTTTAAATCGCCCATGATGATACAAGGCTTCGGTAGCTGATCATACAGAGTCTGAAGATCAGATTGTCTGAGGGAAGATGATGGTGGAATGTATAAAGAGCACAGTGTAAGTGTAATATGCAAAGTTAGTCGAATAGCAACGGTTTGAAGATTAGTTTTTAGATGAACAGCACTATGGGTGATGTTCTGTCTTACTAATATACTAGAATCTCCAGTCACTTTATCTCCTGGAGGAGAAAATGAATGGTAACTGATGTACTGCCGTAAATCAAATGAATCGGTATGCTTAAGACAGGTCTCTTGTGGACAGAATGCTGAAGGTTTAAAATCCTGGACTAACAACTGTATCTCATGAAAATTCTTTCTAAGCCCTCTGCAATTCCATTGGACTATATTAGATGAATGACTCATGGAGGTTCAATGGGTGATCTCGCACGTGAGCGTGATGACGCAGAACTCCTCACAGAACTCTACGATAATGGAGTTACATCCATGTCCATAGCACTGTAGGTGTTGTGGACAGGTACCTCGGATGAAACGGGATTCCAGGGAGATTGGTTTCTATTTAACTTTTTTCTACTACTTTTTGTGCTTTTTCCACTGGATGGTTGTTCCACGATTGGTTGCGTCTGACTTTCAGCCTGAGCAGTAGAAGATGAAGTCGATGTTTGGCTATCAACCATGATGACAGGTGGTATTACAACAGGTTATTCCGAATTGATCCAAGTCAAGTCCGTCGGACATGAAACAGACGAAGTTGGAGACGCCTTAGAAACAGCATTAGCATATGTGAATGTGGACTGAGATGTGGATTGAGAGCCTAGTTGAGAAGTCAATAGCTTCCTGGCTTCTCCAAAAGTAATGTTGTTCTCACATTTTAGTTTTAGGATTTTTGATTCGGTTTGTCAAACAGGGCAGGATTTGGATGAGGCCATCTGTTGGCCACCACAATTTGTACAGTGCAATGCTTGTTGACAGTCGGTATAATCATGATTATCGCCACAGCGTTGACAAACTTCTGACAGTTAAAGCATCGGAGTGGAGCGAGGACATACATCTCCACTCTGATGTTGGCATAACCAGCTTTGATAGAGTGTGGTAATGAAGATCTGGCAAACGTAAACAAGTACGTATTCGTTGGTTCTATTGTTGGATCTTCCTTCCTCCGAGTAAAACGTTTAACAGAAGACACTCCTTGTTGTTTTAATTCATCAGTTATTTCCTGCTCCGACATACCAGACAATCACCGGAATATTGGCAAATTTAGTGATGGATAACAGATTGAGGGATTGTTGTTTCCTCACACATTCTACCAGTAGGGAGCCAGAGCACAGCTGGGTGACATGCTTCACCTCGCCACAATGTCCATGAATAGCCTTAGAAATGGCAAGGGGGTTCAGTTTAATTGGTAAGTGGTCTTCAGCTTCTGTCACGATGAATCGAGCCCAGGAGTCAAAATCTGGAATACTCTCCTCAGAGGAAATTGATTCTAGATGCCTGCGTTTTGAACCAGTGTGATTATGAGCCATGGTGACATATATATAAATTCAACAACCCTGCTCCCCACCCACCATGGAGTGTCAACAGGGACGGTGTCTAACTGCATCGGATTTCCAGCATGCAAACACCAGGGATACAGGGTTGCTATACTCAAGCAAATATGACTTGAATAGCAATACTTGTTTACTAAAACGAATGCTAGGCTGGTTCTGCCCATAACAACTATTTAGAAACAGACAGTATTCAGCGGTCAACATCGCCAGATTGGCCCATGAGCCACCGCCTTCTGGCATAGGACTCTAGGTAAACGGATAGTATATAAGTTCAAATACAACAACAGTCAGTTTCAGAAAAATGAATAATAACATGCAATAGGTGCATTAATAATGTTGTCCATGCGCAGGGCATGGCGTGACCAGCCGATTGATAGAACCGGGCCAGTTCTACCACCCGTCTAGGTGAAGTAAGGGCCAAAGTGGTGTGTTGGGCAACAGGAACACAGTTGCAGGGTCCTATTGCCCTCAACCACCAGGATCCCCTCCTCCACCGACACAGGGCTGCAACCCACGGTAAACCGGTTGGTGGACCAAATATACCCCGGGTCCACAACGGGGGAGTTGGCGAGCTCTTGGCATTACCCAGCACCCACCACGAGGAGGTGGCTCGCCACGGGTGCCTTGTACTTGTGTGTTGAATTCCACAGGAGATATCGCTTGAGTGAGACCATACGTTCTCCTAATCCCCTCTTTCCAAATCATCACAACACAACACAACACAACACAACACAACACAACACAGTTTAATGGAATATGCCTGTGACTTGTATGACCTATTTATTTTGCAACTTGGTATAGATTGTACCTCTCTCGTATACAAAGAAATGATTGCATACTTAACTGACATATAATGATATACATACTGAAACCCAACACATAAAAACAGAGATAAAAACTCTTACAGAAATACTCTGGACAAAAGCATTACAGTACAAATCGGTGGATTTCAAAACTGGAAGAGAAACATAGCAACTTGAACTACATTGAAGATCGTTATTGAAAACATATAATGACACAGGCAGATTATAATTGCTTACCAGACCAACATATTTTACAAGCCCCCGCCCCCCACAGGAATATACAATATTTTACCTTACCAGACCAGATGAATACAACCTACAGCTTTATGTGATATAGGAAGACGTAAATGTTCTAATGGCTTGCCAGCCCATAGCTTTTAGCTATACATTTCATACAGGAAATGCAATATTCTATTGGCTTTCCAATCCATTACGTTCAGATATACATGTCACACTGAAACGTGCAATATTCTAATAGCTTGCCTGCCCCCAAAAGAACAAACTCATGCGGTATTATAATGGCTTGCCAGGGCAATAAACAAACATGAAGCCTCACTGAGAACAGGTGCAATATTATAAAAACATGCCAGGCAATGAACAAACATGAAGCTTACAGCTTTTTTATATTCATTCATCTTCACTCCCACGAACCACCAGTCAGTTTGAATACCTGAAACTTTAAAATATAACTAATCACACATACACCTTATTACATAATATGATATGCATAGCAGAAGCTTAATGATGTTTGCACAAGTGAGAGAACGAATTTAAATTCACCAACCTAGTATAAAAACTTAATCAACACCACCTGGCGGAATTGCCAGTCACGTGACTCTAGTTACACACCGCTAGCAGAAAGCAATTTCCCACTAATTCATACTTCAAAAGTTGTTAATTTCATGTATCTCCTAATCTCCTCGTTTCACATCTCAAAACAGCACAGTTTAATGGAATACGCTTGTCACTGGTGAGACATGCAAAGAAAGTCAAGGGAAAGTGAAACTTACATCCATTGCTCCAAACTATCTTTAACATATCCATCTTTAGCTTTTTCGCTACTCCATCGTCCATGACGTTAAAACATTCTGCCTGGTAATCCGTTATTTGCAGCATTGTTGCTCCATCGACATGCAAGCTCAGCAAACCAAACTGTTTTATGTTATCAACGTAAGGACGTAAAGCATCAGTGAATATCTTTCTTAATTTTGTATATGATAAAGGAACATTTGAAAATTCCTTTTCAATAGCAGCCATATGAAGATAAAGTTCTAAATAAGCTACTGGACAAGGTTTCGTATGTGTGCAACCTATAACAACCCATGCATCATCTCTGTAAGTATCTATCGTGTATTTTATCATCATACAAGCGTTCAAGAATAGCTACCGTAAAAGGTTCTTTCTTAACTATACAGCTTTAGCCTACTTTTTCTTAGCTGCTTCCAAGACATTGTTGACTAAACCGTTCTCAGAAGCCCTAAACTGGAATGCGCATAACGCAAGCCATAAAAAGCTTTCAACACATGTAAAAGAATTTCACTTTGTTGAATTACTGATACACGATATAATGTACAATGCAACGGCAATATAGGTAAATCACAAGAAATCTGATTACATATCGCCCACCTTTTCCAGGCAGCAAATCCGTACAGACAATTTCTGTTTGTCGATTCAGCTCTTGCTCCAAACAACACCGATGGAATGTCATCAGCCAGTGCTTTAACATTTTCCGGGAGATCACTCAACACGTCTATGTACACATGTTGGAAAACCTCTGTAAACACATACAGCTTAAATTAATGAAAATCAGTAAACAGATCAAGTATATCAAAATCTAAATCTTTCTGACCGAACAAATTCCTTTCTATCCTAGATTCAACATATGTCATATTTGGGATTGCACTTTCTTAGTAAAGTACAAATTCTAGTACTTTTTTCGGTTGAGTCCCATCCGGGATTCGAACCCGCACCCTCAGAGTCAGGCACCTAATCGCCAGCACACAAAGTCAGCCGCCTAGCCCGCTCAGCCACCGCGACTTCCACAAAATGAAAGTCGGACAACTGGTAGTCTAGACTGCGTACTTTGTGTACCCCTCTGATGAGTGTAAATTGGCACGGCTCCCACGGCCGAAAGCTATGATTACACGATGCCATTTAGAAAGTGGTCAAATGCAACATATGTCATATTTGGGATTTCACTTTCTTAGTAAAGTACAAATTCTAGTACTTTTTTCGGTTGAGTCCCATCCGGGATTCGAACCCGCACCCTCAGAATTTTATACCCGAAAGCAATCAAATCAATGATAAATTGTGACGCGCCAATTTGACACCAAAAACCCACGTTCTGCTTGAACCTGCCCTTGACAGTTATTTCTGACATACCCTGTTCGAACTCAGTGAGGAGAACTGATCTCAACATCAACACAATGAGAATACTTAACTGACACATCTTGACTATTTGTTGCCTGGGTTCGAGATTCCGCCTGTGACCCCCCTGGTTTGTGGTGTGCTGACGTTGTAGGGAGAGTCTCGTCGGTAGTGAGAGAACACACCGTAGGTGAAGCATGAACCTGACCTTTTTAACGAAAACGATGAGTAGGCTGGCTGGACAGCAAATGGAACGGGCCAAGTGACCTTTCGAAGAGTGGCAACTGACCTAGATGTACGGAGTGCGGTGACCGGTGTGCTCACGTTTGGCGAAGTTTCCTGACTGCCTTGTTCTCAACCGAAGTAATCCTTTTGTCATAGTCAGAATCATGAGGGTGAGCGAGTGAGGGAGTTTGATCCTGTTAGTCGCCTCTTATGACAAGCATGGTAGTAGATATAAACTTCATTCTACAGCACAGACAATAGATACTGTGTCAAAACAATGGTAAAACAATGCGGTAATTAGCTAAAACAATAGCCCATATCCCTCATTCCTCATCCCACCTCCAAAAAATCCCTCATTTCATGCTCCAATTAGCAAAAAACAATGAAACCACTGACCGTCAATCCCTCATCACTCATTTTATCCCTCATCCCTCATATGACCCACATTTCATCACAAAATAGCCACACGTGACAGTCATTAGCTTCATTAGGCGTATTGATGTATAATATCACCATGATGAAAAGAAGTTTATGATTTTAATGAGAAATTATCAATGGATGTTTCACGCTATAGTTGAAATGGTGGTTATTTGTTACAAAACGATTGGAATGCTGCCTATTCAAATAAGTTGTTTACAGAACAGTCACGACAGGGTGGCATGACAGGTTGATACGGTGCTCTCTCTCTCTCTCTCTCTCTCTCTCTCTCTCTGTATATATATATATATCTTCGTTGATAGGTGTGCTCATGCTCTCAACCATCTACCATCACTACTTACAGAAATATTATTCATTTAATGCTAAAAAAACAGAGCTCAAACTTAAAATTGGAAACAGTAATAACAACTTTCACTTCACTTTCGATCGACTGTTTGGATCACTTTCCATTCAAAAGTCGGGCACTAGCTCTAGAGTAATTTTGCAGATCGACGGCATGCCAAAAAAGTTATCTAATATTTGATTAATGTCGATGCAATTGTGGAGCTTCACCGATTCCAAGAAGAATTCCAAGATAACTTATAGAAGGTAATTATGTACAGTGGATATTTCAGTTTCTCTATTTCATTTTTGTATAATTATTTGTGCACTTTACCTCATCAAAAAAGTCTGTTATGTGATGTAATAATTCATGAGCAACGGTATACTCTTCCTGACTAATATTTTCATCAGACAAAGAACTGAAGAAGGATGCTTGGGAGGGTAAACAAGTCTCATTCAATTTTCCCCAGTCATCCATGTATTCATAGGGAAAGGGAAGTTTCCTTGTTAACATGTTTCCATGATGGGGAAGTGTTCTTTTAAATAGACAAATGAATCGACGCCTTTGATCATTTGGTTTCGAGTCAGTGCATCTAATGAACTTTGCAGAAACTTGTAACTATCCAAAACGACCAAATTGTTATCTATGTAAACGATAAAAAAACTGTTCTGAGTTGTGAGGGATGACTGTAATGTCTCTGTCCCCAAAGTGTTGTGCTACTTCAAGTGAGAATCATAACGTTCAGAGTTATGAAGCATGACAACCACTTTCTTGCGTAACTGAAAATTCAGGTTACATCGATTATGCAAAACTTGCCGAAAACGTCCTGTCAGGTGGTCGTGGTCTAACACTCGATCAGTGCCTAACAGTTCACCGCACAAACCACAATGAGCAGCATTGGCGATGGTTATCTTATCTTGGTCAGTGAGCTGCATGGGTTTGATAGAATCCAACAATCCAAGTCTGGATGTTGTCATAGTCCCTTAAAATACTTTTAATAAAATGCTCAGCTGCCTGTTCTCCTACATAACTTTGTAAGGTTTAGAGTAGTATTCCTCCGTGCACACCACTTTCTAAGCATAAGCACAAGGTACATGTTTACTGAGGCGTGAACTACCTGGGCTGCTTTCTGGAATGAGCAAGGACTCAAAATCAGCTACGATAACAAACTTGACTCTTTCTGTTTTACTTTGCGAACATAAGCCAAACTGATATACAGCATCCTCCGGGTTAGGCATAACGACTCTTTGTGCTTTGTCATAACAGTAGTCTTCATGCTTATCCAAGCATTGTTGTGATGTATAACACCAAAGACATTTGCGACAGATGAACTGAGTGCGGTTATTACGTTGCTTGTTTCTGACTAACCCACTCAAACTGATAATGAGACAGTTTTGTGTATTTGGTTTAACGTCTACGTCCATGGGTTCATGTTCTTCTAAACCTATGATTCCTTCAAAATCATCCGACTCATTTCTTGTGAAAGCAACAACAAATCAATCTTCCTGTTTTCATCTACATCTAGCAGATTGTTGATGTACATTGGATACAAAGTATTATCTTCAAACCCATATATGTTGATACTCAACTCATTGACTTCTTCCAATCGAGGAATTTGTTTGAAAGTCATGAATGGGTTCCATGTAACGTTCCAGCATGTCTACATGAACGCCCCAGTATGTCTACATGTAATGTTCCAGCATGTATACATGTACCATTCGAGAATGTCTACATGTAACGTTCCTGTATGTCTACATGAATGCTCAAGGAGGGGAAAGGAATATCTGCTTGACAGAAGAGGGAAAAGATGTCACCTCGCCTCAACTGTAGTTCATATTATTTACATTTGTAGGAGTTAATAGTCAAAAACAAATAACTGAGTCATTAGTTATGCACAAACACATCGTAACTGAATGTTATTTCTTCATAAAATGCAATGATCCACGGCTGAACACTACAGTATTTTTAGTAATATGTTTCACAAATATGCTAGCATCAATTCATTAGTCATCTGCTTGGATTCAGGAAATTAAATTTAGAATTCGAAAGCGGACTATATTATGATATGTGTATTTCATAATTGTATATTCTATCATACAAATATACAATTTGTCTTCCTCGAATTTTGTCTACGTCGTGCTGAATCGTTCAGTTAAATATCTGTTCGATATCATTATCATTATCATTAAATCATCATAAATCTATACTCTGTTTTAGTCACAATATAGCTGATCTTAAATCTTAACTCACTCACTCACTCCCTCATTCACTCACTCACTCTCAAGTCTACCTAATGATTGATGCATAGCCTATTTCAATGACGACGTCGCACGTTTACACTGGACTTTGCTCTTGGGGAATTCAAGAGGAACGTGGACACCATGGGTTTACGCTGGTCTGTTGTTGAGTATGGCTAATTATCACAATTTTGACCAGTCAGAGGAATGTTATATTTCAGTTTGGAAGATACTGGTTAATGGATACAGTTTGACCAATCAAATGCCTAGTCCAGCATCGCATACATTTTATCTGAATGCCAACTTTGAAGCAAATCTCTAAATCATAAGTAGGTCGAGGCACGTCGCAAGCCTGGTGACTCTTTGTCAGGCCCCGAATTCTCGAAACGAACTTCAGTTTTTACTCAGTCTCAAACAGAGACAATTTCAAACAGTGGAATATTTAACTCAGATGCATTTTAAATTCTACCATGGCTATGTGAAATGCGTGAATTTGATTGGTCAATCAATAAAAGTAGACACTATCAATTTCGATTGAAAATGCGCCTGTTTTCATGGCGAACGTATACAACACTGCCGGACTACTTCCGCTTGACCACCAACATGGCGGATGTGTAGTGATTTCCTACTTCACTATCGGTTTATGCACCTAGTAGAGTCGGTCGCAGATGCCACCGGGCGAATATGCCTACTAAACTGAGGGAAATGATTCAACCTGACAGCTAGTCAACATACTCACGGTAATGGCTTCCACGAACTCTGGCTGGTGATCGGCAATCTCCGGCACCTTCCCCTTGGGTCATGACCTCGGGGCGTCCGGCGCACAGCTCCGATCACCACACCCCCCTCCGTTTTCAAGGCTCCTTCCCGCGGATTTCATAGCCATTAAACCCCTCTTACCGAGGTAATCACTGAGGGGCTACCTTTGAAAACATCTTGCCCTGGGGGAACGGTCCTGGTTCCCCCCCTCAAAGGCCAGTTCCTTTCACCGCCCACAATGCGTAAGCAAGTCCTTATGTCTCCGGGTCCACACGCTCTTCGAGTAGACCTAGCCATTCCCCAACCTTTCCATAGGCTGTGGTTTTGAGTGTTCTCCAATGACTCTTTAGTGGAAGGGAAAAGTGACAGTCCTCACAGTTCATCGCAGACTCTTTCACACCCTCCAACTGTCTCACTGTCTGGGAAAACTGATAGCACACACAATTTATTGTTTATCATTCTTTGATTGGGTCCCGTCCTTGTTACGGGACAACCAGCCACACACACTCTCTCCTGAGGGTAGGCTGAGTCAATCTGCACACTTGTTTTTCTCCCCACACCTCTTCTTTCAGGTGTTTTGGGTTACACCCCCTCCCCTCTGGGGGTGCAAACGTCAGACCTTCTCACACCCCACCTCTGTGCGGGGTGACTCCCCAGGCTTCTCACCACCAGAACAGCCGGGTGGCGTTCTCAGTCGCCGCCCTCAGGAAGTCCTTGGTGGTCATCCCTCTGGCTTCGGCGACCAAGTCCCCCACCAAGCACAGCAGCGCCGGGGAATTCCTCCTGTGTCCCTCTGGGGGCATATATGGGGAGTCCGTCTCTGCCAGCAGGCGGTCCAGGGGGACAACTCTCAGCCCCGCCACTTGGTCACTGTTAAACCCCCATACCTGTCCCGCGTAGCCGAAGTATATGTTCGGGAATGTCCTCAGCCACTCCAGGACCGTCTCTTCACCCCCAGAGAAGCAGTGGAGAAACAGCGGCTGTTCTGAAGGCAGATAGGTGAGCAGGAGTTCCATCATTCGGGCGTACGTCGCCATTGCCTCCTCGTCTCCATTGGGCCCCCTGATATGTATGACTACCGGCCTCCCTGCCGGTACGTGAGGTAGCAACTCCTTCAGAGTTTGTTCTTGTTTCTTCCACTCCTTGGCTGGAACGGAGTGGTCCAAGCCGATTTCTCCCACGATGCAGGCAGCTGCCTGAAGACGTCGTCGGTGAGGGCCTCCACCTTCTTGGGGTGCAGCCCCACAGCGGTCCTATACCGGGGGTCGGCACTGACCTGGCTTGGGTAAGTGGGGGGATCACAATAGACTTCCACCCCCCAGACCGGAAGTCGTGCCATCCTGTGATCCACTTCAGGAGCAGCTTGCAGTAAGTCTGGGGTAGTTCCCAGGGGTGCTGCTCCGAAGGTAGCTTCCCACGTCCAGTCTAAGTGGAAGTGGGAATCCACTAAGTGTTCCATCGAAGCCAACACCTGGGCCTCGCCCTCCTGCATCGGCCCCAATGTCGATGACCCTTGAACGATAGCCTCTGCCGCCACCACTCTTCACATTCACCAACCTCTTCTCCGGGGTCACCCCAAGTCGCCCCATCCGTCTGGACAGCCCCAGTCTCCTCCTCCACCTCTCCCCCCTTTTCTAAAAGTGGGGTACTGTCGGTCTCGGCACCAGCATGTGGTGGCCATGGCGGCAAACCCGGAGTGTCTAGTCCTGAATTACTGTGGGCTACACTCACAGTGCACTCCTGGTCCTGACTGATGCCGCCAGTGTCTGGTGGCCAGGGAGGCAGACCCTTAACCTTATCTGTATCCTTCTGGGGGCGAGCCACCGGGTCTATGTGCTCGTCCCCTGGCCGTTTAACGGGTTGTCTGCAAAGGACACTGTCGTGGCTACCGGTGAGCCACTTTTTAACTGTGGGCAGGCAGCCTTGAAGTGGTCGGTGTCCCCACAGTTAAAACACTCCTGCGATTTCCCTGGGCTGGGCGTACGGGAGCGTGATTTCGTGCTCTCCAGCTTCCTCACTGCAGTTGTTAGCTCCTGCACTGAGTGTACCAGCTGCGATATTTCCGACTTGACACACTTCACCTCCTTGTGCAATGTTCCAATCTCAGTCTCCATTAGTGAGACTCTCTTCGCTAAATCTGTTACCACCTGTGCGCTGTTGTTGGTACCCCCCTCACACCTGCGAGAGGTACGTACCTCCCTTGGTGGCTCTTCAGGCTCCTCTACTGACACTGTCAGCAACTCCCGACGGGGTTTACTATCAGGTGCCTGGGAATTGTGTTGATAATGCCTCACCGCTTCTATTGCATCTTCCAGTGAGGTGGGTTTGAGGTTGTAGATTAAGTTCCCTGCTTCCCGGTTCTCGCACCCCATGCAGAACCTAGTTACGGTCTCCTGGTCAACAAAGTCCTCTGGAAGACCTGGGAACGCTCGGGACGAAGTAGCTACTAGTCTCTCTGCCCAAGCTTCCAGTGACTCGCCTGGCTCCTGTTTTAGGGATTGGAATCTCAATCTTGCTGATAGTGGAGGCTCAACTATGCCAAATCTCTTCTGTAGCTTTTCCATCATCTGCCCATAGGACAAGTAGGGGTCCCTCAGCTGACATGTGGTGAAGAAAGCACTTGCCTCCGCCCGCACACAGAAGCACAGTTGACAAAAGCTTGTCTTCTTCTGACCATCCTTCTCTTTCTGCCAACTTGTCAAACTTCAGCCTGAACGGCGCCCAAGCCTCCTTCCCGTCATAGCTCAGTGCTGAAGAGGCTATCCGGGATCCCCCTTGATCTGCCGGGCGGGGTCCCTGGTTCCGCCGTCCTCTAGGGGTGCCCGGGTACATTTCGTCCTGTTGGTGCTGTATTGCACCCTGACGGGGCTCCTGCCTCCTATTTCGCCGGCCCTGTCCCCCCATAAAGGGCTCTGCCGTGCCATCCTGGCCCTCTTCTTGCTCTGCCAGTCCAGGCCCTGAATCCCGGTGAGGCAGGATGACTCCACACCCCAGTGCCTCACCCGGGGGTACATAGCACGCTGACTTTTTAGCATTCCGCTCCTTGATCATATCAGTTACTGAGCCCATACCCATGCACTGGATATTGGTGTCTGCCTTCTCTGCTCGGGCTTTCGGGCGAACATCCCTACCCCTAGCCTCCCCTTGTGATAGTCTCGGCTTTGCTGCATTCCCCACTTGGGGCAGGGTGGGAGTTATGGGTTCTGACTTCAACCCCCAGGTCGCCCTTGACTTCCGACTCGGTCTATCCACCCCTTCCTCCCGGGGTCTATCAAAATCGTTCCCCCTGTATGGGCCATCCCTGCACTCCTCTTCTGGGTAACCTGACGATTGACAGTCCCTAAAGGTCCTCACAGACTGGTCCTCTGACCTTTGCTGTAAGAGGGACATTGCTGACATCATGTCTTCCTTGTCGGCTGACCACCTCTTGTCCATGTTCTCCAAGACATGCATCATCTTGTCATACTTCTGTTCAGTCTCCAGCATCTGAGAGGCTGTCTCCTCACTTCTGCGATCTAGGCCTTGCATGGTGTTCATCATTTTGGCGAACACCACTGCTAATCCCTCGGGTGTTCCTTGCCTCCGCCCCGGGGGGCTGCCACCGGCACACTCCTCCCCACCGGACAAATGGCCCTGATGGTCGGCGTCATCACCCTCACCATCAGCCTCTTGGGAACGCCCAGCTATGTCCCCTGCCTCTGACTCGTCGGCCTCTCCGCCAGACGCAACCTTCATAGGGTGTGGGTTTCGCCTATGGTCATTGGGCTGAAAGTCCAATACTGCCCATATGTCACTCTCCCCTCGGAATTCCTCCATAGCAAACACATCTTCCCTAGACACATTATATCCTTGCTCTCTTATATCTGTTAAACGCCCTATTTGTCTTTCTGACAGCCCTTTGTTTCTCATGTCTGCAGGCATGTCAAAGTTCACCCTTATCCTCCGGCAAAACATGGTTATTGTTAAATGAAATCACCAGAGTATATCACTGCTAAAACTAATAAATAGTTATACTCTCTCCCGGAGCGAAGGGAAAGAGCAATTAAGCAAACTACTCCCCTTAATTCTAAAGAGGCGATTGTTAACACACTACAAGCAGTGTTAATATATAACAGCGTAAGTAAGCGTGAAGCGTACAAATACTGCCACACGAGTTGTGCAATTAGGATGTAAATGTCTTACAACAGTTTCTACCACAATGCAATCCGCTGAAAGTGCACCGCACACCACTGTCTACAAGCAGCCAAGCAACGAAATGCACTTACCCCGGTCGCTTGTGCATTCAATCCGGTTCCTAGAGTGTCACATCCAATCCGAATAGAATCCGAAGCACATAAATCCACAAATGAAAAATATGTCCGGCGGTTCACCGTCCTTTACACACAAAGTCCACACGTGACTTGTCCATGTTCAATGTCAACACACTCTCTCCGGAAGAATATTGCGGCACTTCCTCCCGCACATGCGCAGTAAGAGGCACGAGGCAGCACAGTGCGCAGAAACAGCAATTTCCAATTTAATCGTAATTTTTCACTATAAGCCACCCCGAAAGCTATGTACCTATAATAAATTGGTAGATAACTAGCCCCTGACAGAGAGAAAAGGTTAGCGCTGTTTCCCTATCGCTGCACCCAGCCACTTGGTTGGGAGACCAATAGGTCTTCCCCCCTCCCGTCCACGTGTGCCCCCCCCCCCCCCCCCCCCCCCCACGTGGGTAGCTAGCTAAGCGATAAAATCTCCACTTAAAGGAAATTTCCCACCAAATGCCACCTAATCCTCTCCGCCAACAGTCCGGAGATAATGAAAAACCACCTTTGGTCGCAATAAAAAGGCTAAACTTGCCGAATTACGCCAACAAGGCGTTAGACCATGTGACCTCCCAAGCGCGGGAAAACCGAGACTTGGGCGGCTATGGTCCGATGGGCGAAAAAAGTTATTTCTCGCCCAGTTTCGGTGTTCACAGCGCCACTGTAGTGATTTCCTACTTCACTATCGGTTTATGCACCTAGTAGAGTCGGTCGCAGATGCCACCGGGCGAATATGCCTACTAAACTGAGGGAAATGATTCAACCTGACAGCTAGTCAACATACTCACGGTAATGGCTTCCACGAACTCTGGCTGGTGATCGGCAATCTCCGGCACCTTCCCCTTGGGTCATGACCTCGGGGCGTCCGGCGCACAGCTCCGATCACCACAGATGTAAACATCGCAGACGCGCTTGATGTCGGTATATTTTCAGTCGGCAGTTTTGCAGACGTATATGGCCCAGACCTGGACGAATTTGATGATGATGATGAGTTTGACTCAATCCTGGCAAACCTAACCAATTCAGGTGAATTGACCCTCGAAACCTTATTATAACAACATTTTGGATATAAATCAGTTTGAAAGAGTTCGTCTGCTAAGAGATCAGTCAGAAAAACATCTCTCTTTTTTAAATATTTGTAAATATTTCGTTACAACATAACATAAGTACGTAATCATTTTCAACCTCGTTTATTCTCAGAAATAACAGAAAGTGCCATACCAGGACAGAATAAATATGCACCTAATGATGAGGAAACAACTGTTAGCGATGGGAACATAAACACGGGTAGGAAGTTATGGAAGTAATGAAAAACATAACAGTCCGGAACTATTAAAAAAACGCAAACAACTTATTATAAGATTTTACGAGCTTTGTTTACAATGTTAAAATGGGGCCTGCAAATTAGTGCAATGGGCCAGCTGATTAAGATAGCCAACACAATAGATCTACACTTGTATCTCGTGAATGGATTGGGTTTTTTTCTTTGTTATTTTCTTTCAAAATAAAAACCCAGTAAATTATTCCCACAGACACAAGAGATGAGAGACAAACAACTTTTTGGCAAAGCTGCTGCCGCTTCGCAACAATTGATGAAGCTAACTTGGACTCCATTTTTTTGGATGGCCGACCCAAATCAACCCTACGGACAACACACTGGGGTGTTAGGATTTTTCAACGTGGGCGCAAAAGTCATAAAAACATGCATTAAACCTTGTCTCGAAAACAGAATAATACGATTATTTCCTCCTTAATTGTGAGAGAACCTCATACCATATAAGCTTCCATTATATCAATTTTTAAACACAATCACTCTTTATATGCCCAACCATAAACAAACAATATTGAACATTGCACAAAGCCTTGTAAATAGTCCTATTTATGGACAAGATGACATCAAAATGTGAAATAAGTGCCTACCTGGTAAAGAGTATGTTTGTTTCCATTTAGAATGGATAACACATCATGAGATATCCATCAAGTTTGAAGCACTTCCCAAAGAAAAACTGGCGTCACACCTCCGACACTTTTATGCAGAACTTCGCACTAAACATGGCAAATTCTACTCGAAGTCTTCTTTCGTCGGAATCCGATCGGCGATTCACAGGCATCTGAGATCTCCACCGTTTGAAAGAAACATCAATATTTAGCAGGACATTGAGTTCCATAGTGCTAACAATGTTTTCACAGGAATGCTAAGAAAAATTAAAAAACTTGGTCTAGACAATGCACAACACCACGAGCCCATCTCACAGGCAGGTCTCGCAAATATTAGAAGTTCTCTATCTGTTGACACACCAGTTCAGTTGCAGAAAAAGGTGTGGTTTGATTTGACTTTGGGCTTTGGTCGCAGGGGAAATGAAAATCAGCGTGATTTGACGATGGATTCATTTGCTGTTGAATCCGACGATGTAGGTATGGAGTATATAACAATGACACACTCCGATTCCACCAAAAATCATCCCGGGGGGTTGCATGATAAGTTCCAGGCGAAACCCCGAATTTACGCCACTTACACTGCACCATGCCCAGTTGCTTCCTTCAAAAAGTACATTGCAAAATTGAACAAGCAGAATCCCGCTTTCTACCAACTTCCTCGGAAGAATGTCACTGCTGGCGATCCATGCTGGTACACATTGAAACCACTTGGCCACAACACTCTGTCAGAAATGATGAAAACCATTTCAAAAGAATGCCAGGTTAGTCGCATTTACACCAATCATTGTGTTAGGGCCACCACTATCACTCTCTTGTCGCATGCCGGGGTAGAGGCACGATAAATCATCAAGCTCACTGGTCACAAAAATCAACAGTCCTTGATGAGTTACAACACTGACTCGTCGGTCAATCAGAGAAGATATTCTCCAATTCTGCAAGGTTCACATTCGACAGTCGGTACTTTAGCTTCCTCAACTGTCACCTCAAATTCAAATTTCAATCTCGCGCAGAATGTAAATACTGCCTCGTCCACCTCCTTCCAAATTTCAAACTGTAACGTCACGGTAAACAATTTTTTCCAGGAATCTAATAAGGTCAGACCAGTCCATTATCGTGTTGGGAGAGGGTTATCCAAATAGACTGGTTTCCGTTGTATTTAGATTTGTTTATCTGAACCAAGCTGTTAAGCATTAAATTATTGCAATGTATAGACAGTTGTTTGTTTTCTGTAGACAATACGTTTTAGGTTACGATGTATGTTAATAAATACGAAAGGCACCTATTATACCTTTCACAGACGAGTTCAATTCGCCTCTCGCGCCATGCCGGATTACGCAGTGCCTTCCGCGGAAGGAAGGAGTTCGATTTTAAATCGGTTATGGTAGAATGGAGATAAACGTACTGTGTTGGAAAATTAGATGAATGTTATGCGGAATTGATAGTCTCCGGAGACTATCAATACGCGTGAGGTTTCAAATGATTAATTTAGAGACTATCAATTCTGCATAACATTCATCTAATTTCCCAACACAGTACGTTTATCTCCTAAATATATACGTTCAAACAACTTAGGCATTCAATTCACCAAGCTCTATTTTCTACTATATTTGAGTTTAATACCTGTTTCAGTTCATGCGTTTTCTCAATTTAAGTTAAAACTCTAAATTCAAAACTCAGACTTAAGCCTGTTCCGAGGAATTGGGGCCCGGTCTCAGAAGTCTTACTTGGCGGTTGCGCAATTTGGAAGCAGCATTATGTTTAATGAATATATGCTTGTCACAGGAAATCTGGAACAGGGTGCAAGCTGTACCCCGTCTCGCACATCGGAAGTTGGCGTTCACAAAGAGAACCAGCACTGGAAAAACAGTTCACATTTATAAGCTTTTACCTTCTTTGTAAAGACGATGTCTACAATATATTTACAATTTTGGAAAGATGATGTTTACAAAACATTTAAAATTTGTAAATATCCACAAGGGGAGATAACTGGTGCGTGATGGTAAAACGGTTCACGAGGCCTCAAATTCACACCTAGTAAACCCCAAAGGCTAATTACAGTTTGCCCACATGACATAATTAACGAGGTAATTGGGGCGTGAAACACGAGGGGTAGGATACTGGATGCTGATGCTCTTACTACTGTGTTCGGTGAAGTGAAGATGCATGGGTGTTTCTTTCACCATATACCAGCGGTTAAGAAAAGAATTCCGACTCGTAAACTTTTTATGTTTGGGAACAGTGAATAACAATAACCATAAATAATATCACCTTGTCACCTGTGATAATATGCTAAAAATACAGATTGTGTTGTGATCACATAACACAAGGAAATATATGTTGCAATAACTCTTGTGGTCGATCCAACCGTTACTAATACAACCAGTGATACAGATGGGATAGATCACCTTTTAGTAGGTTTCACAATTATATACTGAACATCATTGAAAACGCACCACCCCTAAAATTGTGGATTTCTAAGAGCAGAAGTGAGCAATCTATGTAAATTTTACATATTTGTGTAGACCAATGTTTGATAAAGAAAAGAAGCAAAAAACAATCAAGCAAAACAGTGAAGATTTAATGCAGCTGACAATGAAATAAAGATGGGGTCAAAATGGAAAGTCAGTAGCGTGTATGACCCCCGTTAGCAGCAACACAAGCTGTGCAACGTCTCCTCATTGAACGGATAAGTCTCTGAATAAAGTCCTGAGGCACTGCATTCCACTCTTGCTGCAAGGCATTGTCGAGTTCCCCAAGGTTGTTGATCTGCGGACGACGTGCGAGGCGTTGGCCGATGTAATCCCACAAGTGTTCGATGGGTGACAAATCTGGTGACAATGCAGGCCAATGAAGTAGAGGAATGTTGTTGTTAGCCAGATACTGTATCGAAACACGTGCAGTGTGGGCTCGTGCATTGTCATGTTGAAATGTGTGCAGATCTTGATGCTGGTGAAAGAAGGGAACGACGTTGTTCTGAAGAATGTTGTCACGGTAGTAAACGGCATTCACTCTGCCACGACAAACAATCAGAGCGGTTCTGTGGTGATAACTTATCCCTCCCCACACCATAATGCTGTCTCCACCCCACCGATCGGTTTGCACAACACAATCCTGATGATAACGTTCACCCCGTCGACGCCATACCCATAGACGCCCGTCAGCATTTCGCAAGTGAAAACGCGACTCGTCGGAGAACACCACACCATGCCAACGTCGTAACAACCACACACGATGCTGTTCAGCCCATTGTCGGCGTTCACGGCGATGCCTGTCAGTCAGGATGGGTCCAACGTAAGGGCGTCGACAACGTAACCCTGCCGCACGGAGACGGCGTCGGACGGTGGAAGCGCTGATCAAATCACGTCGACCCTGGACAGCGTTGGCGGTTCTGGCAGCGGGCAAGGTTCGATCCCGAATATGGCGCCGTACAATGTCTCGATCTTGACGAGGGGTGGTAACACGTGCCTGACCTGGGCGTTGCCGGTCCCTGCTGGTTCCTGTTTGTTGGTATCTGTTAGCAAGCCTCAGAATGGTCGAATGATGACACCCAAATCGTCGTGCAATGTTTCTGCTTGAAGCGCCGACCTGCAACATACCCAAGGCCTGTTCTCGTTCCTCTGGTGACAATCTTGGCATGGCGAAAAAACTTTACTTACGAAAGTACTGCGAAAATGAGAACGGTTTTGTGCCGAAGGTCATATATACCCCTGAACAGCATGCTTTCTGCATGCAATTTGTGCCCTTCGTGTGTGATGTGCATGAATTTTGTTGTTTTCATGTGATGTGTTCGATGATGTGTTCGAACGATCCGTTTTTTACTGTAGAGCGTTATTTACGATCTAGTGTGTTATTATCAAAATTCCCACCATTAATTTTCCATTTCCAAAGGATTCTATTGCCTTATTTCAAAATTTACAGGTGGTGCGTTTTCAATGATGTTCAGTATATATTTGATTTTTACTGTTTCTGTTGACCGCAACAATAATCATAATCCCATAAAATTATTGAGGCGTGAAGTCCCATGCAGCCTAATGAACTGTTCCTACCTAACATACTATTTTTAGGTTTCGTGGGACTACACTTGTTGTACATGGGCTAGTTGCAGTTAACATAGTTAACATAACTAAAACAATAACTAAACAATAACTGGAATGGAACAACATGACAGACATGTGCACAGGACAAATAACAGGTTGGAGGGTTGGCATGGGAGGTTCGAGTAACTTGTTGGAAAGGCCCATCCCAATGGTGGATGATAATAATGAGATGATAAATTTCATTTTGATCCGGAGACGCAAATCAATAAACTGAACTTGGTGCAATATAGTGCTGGCCAGACACTGCTCCCAACGAAAAAGAAACATCAAGACCTCCAGAGACAACTGCCCACCCTGGAACATAGGGCATTATTGATATGTTGTATTACTTCGGGTATCTCGTGGAACGAAACTTTCTGAAAATAATGTAATATATGTAATATGAATTGTGACTCTGTACTGATATTGAGAAAGATATTACTGAACAATCAGAACTGAATGGAATGTAATGGAATATGTTTCTAGTAATAATAGTGGTAGAATATTTGGCATATTGGTAGCTCATATAATGGGTTTTTTTAATATCGTGATCAATAGTGGTAACACCAAATACTAATAAGTTATTATCCACCTTGTGCCTCTTAAAACACAGAATGGCCTATGTTCAACTTGCAGCTCATGCAAAAATATTGTATTTACAAATTTGGGGAAAACATGTTACACATTATTATCAGAGATACATCAAAACAATCAAAACCACAAAATATGAATGTTAACTTGCTTCGTGAAATTACACGCAACATGTCATCCTTCAGCGTAACCATAACTTAGGGAAGATATTCCACCCCATAGCCTGATTAAGACCTGGGAAGGATAACATGTAATAAATAATTGATCATCCAGTTAGCCGGGCTGTTGTTCTCACGTCGTGAATTCAATATACTAAACAGTTACTAAATGCAGGGATACTCTACATCTCTGTGTATTGAGCTCCCTGCTAAATGATATGGTAGTCTTGAGTGTAAGAGTTCTCAACAACCTTGCTGCTGAAGGAACGCATGGCATCATCAGGATTGCCTTACTGATTTTACAAATGATATACTTGCGTTATCTGTAATATCCTCACCTGAGCTGAATGTGCCCTCTTAAGAAATATCGCTGACAGACATTCTGAACGGCTTTGTAGATGTAAAGTCTCAAATTCACGATAGCAAAAAATGTATTTATGTTAGAGTGCAATGATTAACTGCATTTTACTATATATGTTCATATATTTATTTATTCATATATTTATTTAGGTATCAAATCATAAGCTTCTAGCTTGTTTACCAATACATTTGTCTTCACGATTAAATATGTTTCAACCATTTATATACATATTACATCTAACTTCCCCCTTCTAAATATTCCATACAAAGAGGTAACAAACTAATTGTAGCAATATGGAACATTTATGAGGATGTTACTGTTAAGTTAATTATTTTTGGTGTCTTGATGGTAAAATTGTGGATGCTCACCGAAGTCACCACAGACTAAAACAACAACATCTTCAAACAGAAAGGAAGACCATAACAGAGTATGGAAAAGCTTTTTCCCATCTTGTTGGACTTTAAAGTCAATTGTGTGTGAAATGAACTATTATTGTGCACACTGATGATGTATGATTGTGTAGCACTTTATGAATTTCTTACATTTACGCAGTTACCAAATGCAAAGCATAGTGTACAGTTATTTATGTTATGTTTTATGTATGAATGATAAATTTACAATGTATGTGCGCCGAACATAAACGAGCACACACGCACGCTCTCTCTCTCTCTCTCTCTTCTCTCTCTTCTCTCTCTCTCACACACACACCATTTAAACATTCTGTAACATACGTCTGGTATAGGATTATACTAATCTTTTAATTTATTAATTCGTTTGAGTATTTGCTCCAATCCACACTTATTGACAACATAGCCAATCTACTGACACGTTTGTGAGCTTTCGTGACTACGCCAACTGCATAACACCGTTAATGAGCACCAACACAAATGGTCTTGTGACAGGTGTTACTCAGAGAATGTAGAGAGTTAGAGTGGTAATATGCACCCAGACGACATTAAGAGATGTGGTTTTATTTAGACTCACCATACATGGGAACGGAACTGGACCAACAGAATTGGAGACTTTATGACAAGGAATAATTTATCTTATATTCATAATCTTAACAGTGATATAGAAATTCTTTCTAGAGCTATGCAAAAAATTGTATTTGACGATTATGTACTGACGCGGAACAATCGGGTTAAATTCGACTTCACACAAAATGGAAGGAATAAGTTGCGTATCTGAATATCTAAATCTGAATATTCTGCTGAGGAATATCTTAAATACCTCGTGCCCACAGGAGTGCCCTTGCTAAGTTCCGGACTGGAGTGGCCCCGCTTCAGATTGAGACCGGGACGCTATGAAAACATCCCACTGTGTGGAAGACGTTGTTTTAATTGCCCTAATGAGATTGAAGAGCTCCACGCCCTACTAAACTGCCTACTGTACTGTGAAAGAGAGACTGCTTAATGACTGTCTGTCCTACTTTTAACATGTTATCTGACTGTGATAAATGTCATTATATATTATCAAGTCCAAGTGTGATGTTTGAAACGGCCAGAACCTGTCACAACATTCGTTTTGAAAGAAGTATTTTGTACAATTAACTTTTACCTTTTCATATTGTATTGTATTGTATATATGCATTTTAATATTTATTGCAGACTTTTTTTGTTTATTTTTTTGCGTGTATATTTTAGTGTCTCTCATAAATCTAATACAAGATTGGTCGTATACAATTTCATTTTGTCAGATTTTATGTTGAAATGAATTTTATTTGTATACGAGTGAGACGTTAATAAAGATTTCTTCCTCATGGGATAAAATCACCGGAATGAGCTTGTGTTGATGATCTAGAACACAGGCAAGACGTCTGTTTAATGGCACAAATATTCGGTATATAGGTCAATGCAAGCCGCATACATTAATGAAGTGTGTGAGACTTGTTTAATATACCTTTCTTATTCTCCTTTCTGTAACAACAAAATTCTGCTTCACGACCATTACGCCATGGCACGGGATCAGTTTTAACACATGTAATACAGCCTGTTCAGTCAGTCAATGGGTCTGGCACATTCTTGTTTAGTTCATACTGTGGGTTACTTTTAATTACTTGAACAGTGAGAGGGGAGAAATGAAGCATATTTTTTTAAATGCTTGCCATACTAGCAGTAAAAAGAACAGTCAATATAAATTCGTGACTCCTAGAACAAGGAGGATGCAGATGAGTGTTTTCAGGATTGGTTCCTAGTTGGATATAGGACATTGGACATAGGACAGCGAAAAGAAAACACACAACACATGATCAACTTTCATCTCTGCGTGCACCAGATGCAGTTGCATTGATATAAAGCACAAACGGACAATACAAAATATAGCTTATTCCTGCACTTATCATGAGTAAATATGCCACATGCAAGATCCATTATGCATATCAGCAGTAAGAACTCTTAAAGAAATAATGAAATAGTAAGTCTACAGGATGGGGATTCTTGAGAAATGACAAAATTGAAAGAAGTAGTGGTAAAGTCCTTCCTAAATTAACCAAACTTTACAAGTCTTGTAAACATCACCTTTACAAACTTGTAAATGTTTGTAAATATGACATTCATATTTTGTAAATTTTTGTAAATCACCATTTTTTTTCTTGTGCAGGAACCGCTGTAGCATTGGAAGTAGCGCCTCGCGAGATTTACAGGCCTCATTGTGCTTGATTGCTTTTCACAAAGTTCTTTGGCTCATCCATCATGATAGCATCACGATATAATCTTGCGATGTGCAGGAATAGTTTGCCTTCAAGTGTTTTCTGATTAATGCTACAGGTCGAAGTATAAGTTGTATGACCAAGCTTACAAAAGAGCTTGGGACGTGACAATCACCATCAAGCTCATATAGTCGCCACGTACAAATGGAGAATGATATAACACTATACTTATGTCCTGGAAATTCCAAAGGGGTTTGAAAACAAAATACTTTTCAAATCAGCCTGTAATTATAGCCAGCTTAAAATTGATTCAAAATATATTTTTCAAATCTAAATCAATATTGTGACCTTAATTGACACGGATAATTTCTAATCACCAAATCCAAAGAAACAAACATTGATAGTAAGGTTAAACCTGCTCACGAAGTAAAGGTAGCATGATGTGCTTGTTAACTGTATATTCACTTATCATGAGTAAATATGCCACATGCAAGATCCATTATGCATATCAGCAGTAAGAACTCTTAAAGAAATAATGAAATAGTAAGTCTACAGGATGGGGATTCTTGAGAAATGACAAAATTGAAAGAAGTAGTGGTAAAGTCCTTCCTAAATTAACCAAACTTTACAAGTCTTGTAAACATCACCTTTACAAACTTGTAAATGTTTGTAAATATGACATTCATATTTTGTAAATTTTTGTAAATCACCATTTTTTTTCTTGTGCAGGAACCGCTGTAGCATTGGAAGTAGCGCCTCGCGAGATTTACAGGCCTCATTGTGCTTGATTGCTTTTCACAAAGTTCTTTGGCTCATCCATCATGATAGCATCACGATATAATCTTGCGATGTGCAGGAATAGTTTGCCTTCAAGTGTTTTCTGATTAATGCTACAGGTCGAAGTATAAGTTGTATGACCAAGCTTACAAAAGAGCTTGGGACGTGACAATCACCATCAAGCTCATATAGTCGCCACGTACAAATGGAGAATGATATAACACTATACTTATGTCCTGGAAATTCCAAAGGGGTTTGAAAACAAAATACTTTTCAAATCAGCCTGTAATTATAGCCAGCTTAAAATTGATTCAAAATATATTTTTCAAATCTAAATCAATATTGTGACCTTAATTGACACGGATAATTTCTAATCACCAAATCCAAAGAAACAAACATTGATAGTAAGGTTAAACCTGCTCACGAAGTAAAGGTAGCATGATGTGCTTGTTAACTGTATATTCAAATGTTTGATACTTTAATATACGACACCCACCGTCATATAGCTATAAGGTTACTGAGGGCACGATCACACAAGAAACAAATAATATGCGGCAATGTGTTTTATCAAATGTAACTGATTTTTTTAAAGAGCTTGTTAACCCGACGTTCAACTGAATATAGCTGTTGATATTTATCGCAAGAAATATATGATGTACTGCTCACTGATGATGGCTGGCTTTATCATCAGGCGGTTGGCACTTCGGTCTGACGTGAAACGTGTGGCTGAGCTGGTCACAACAAAACAAAGAAGGGTGGAACCTATCCCTCGAATATCTCAATAAAGCCTTTGAGATGGTGGGCAGGATTATTTGTGAGCAAAAATATTTTAAGAGATCAAAGATCAGATTAAAGGTATACACACCTGATATTTTTCATAGTGCCAGTGTTATCATTAATAATAATATGTGCATTTCCATTGCGCCAAATTCCAGTCACGAGGTGAATGCCCATAGCGCTAACAAAGCAGGCATATTATTACCATTTTCTGCTGGGCAAACAGAGGTAATTTTGAACAAACTCACTTGCCCAAGGCGAGACCACATGCGTCATGTGCTTCGTTGTGGGGCAGTCCTAGACATTCTTAGGCGTTAAGCTTCCGGCCACCCATATCAAAGTGACGTATCCGTTACGACGTTATATGCAACATTCTGGCGTGCACCTCACAAGAAATCACATTGGTATCAGTAACCGACCATAATGTCAATATCTGGTGTAAACACCTACAGTAACATCCCTGACTCAATTCCTTACTGACTCGATTAGATTAGATGCTCATCTGAATGTTATCCTGGACGAGCACAGTGAAACCGGTTTAAGTTCATGCGACAGCAAGAAGCCACTCGCGTGCGCATTCATGTCACTAATAATGAATTAACTTGACGTGACGTTAAAACCCCGGTTACACCTATCCTGATATGTATAATTCGTTTGTACAAACAATGACATACTATTACACGAAATCATCTGTTGACATTTTTGCCGTTTTCGAAGTCATCGACAACGAGACTTCTCAAGTTGGGTTAGGCGTGGTAGAGAAGATGCATTACCACCAGATGATAGTCATGACGTTGGTGGGAACAGCAGTATGAAAACGTCAACGGAGAAACGTTTTAATACTTACTATTCACAATAACTTTAAACTTTTGAGACCTTTTTATGAAATTCTGATGTTGAGACCAAGAAAAAAGCAATATGATGTTTCCTCCTGCACTGAAAACTCAGCTTTGCATACTTCCATTAACTGATATATCCCTGAATGGCGTCGAGGAATACAATGCAAAGATACATACAGACAAGAGAACTACTTACCTCTACAGGTGCACCATTGCTAGAGCGGCGACTATCTATGTAGTCTTAGATAAAAGTTTTGATGACGTCATCTGTTATGGTGTTCTTCAGAAAACCAATGAGGGATGGAACCTGGGACCAACGTACGCTGATAATGATGAAGTGGGATACGAAATTTTCAGAACACTTTATGATGGAGACGTCATGGTTGTGTATCCATACGCAGGGAATCACGCGGCGATTGCCTTATATAGAGAAACTGGATTTACCTATGGGCATACGTTTACTTTGCTGTACTCAAAGAACCCTCTGAAAATTCCAGTCGAAAAGGTATATTCAGTGGCTGGTGCCCCTTTTGAACCAATGACGCTACATGTCCAAGATCACCCTTAGGTTATGGAGATTGAACGTTATTGCGTAAAGGTATCCATTCGATGGGTGAAAAATGTATTTGCAGACTGCATCTATGCCTTGGATGAATGAAGTCTATTTACGAAATAATGGTCAACAGCAGTTACATATCCAGGGGTAAGGACTCAAATCAAACACTCCACAATCTGATTGAACCCGTTTTTAATTTTAGGGCGTGGTCTAAAAACCTAATACCACCTGAATGCGCTTCCTTTCTCAAGACAATACAGAGGCATACCCAAAATCAAAAGTATCATGTCAACTTAGTTTATTCCATGCCATTCCATTCTGGTGTCCCCTACAGTGATGTTGCTGGGACAGTGCTGAAAGCTGAGTAAAACCATGCTTACTCACTCTTCCATTGTGGTCCAAAAAGACAAAACGACGTCTATGTTGACGTGTAAATTGCACCACGTGTGCCTCCAGGATGTTGTCATCGTGGCAGTGCCAACCGTGTAAATCATAGATGGTCTGCCAACCACAGTGATCCAATCCTTCTCCATTACTGAGCTATTAGCCAAAAGTTCTTCTGTGTTATGATAACATCATTCCTTCTACCCTGCACTGCAACAGTCCGAGGTAAACCCTGAAACATCCGAATACGCAACGTTTGTCCAACTATGATTGGTCCAACGCCGCCGTTCCCGTCGCCAGCGACGTACCTGACGATGCGGCAGTCGTGAGTCGTGAGACCAAACAGAAGATCTCATGACGTATTCAGATGTGGGGTTGCACCGATTAGACTTTAAACTGGGTGATACACGAACGTGATCGTCAATGAGTCATGTGTTTTAATTTACCAACTGTGAAGAAGATGAGATGCATGTATTGCTTCAATGCCCTGTTTATAATGATCGTTTATTAACAATGTTTCCACTAAATGTAATGATAAGTGGCATGATGGCAATCTACAAGATGGTGATGTTAAGTTTTATCCTGGCCGGCCTTAATGTTGTACATGTAAGTGCCCAAACCTGCAAAGCCATCTAAATTTACGTAAGGATATTATATACCATAAAGTGCTTTTACCTGTGCATATTATTCATTTAATGGGTTTTTTTTTCAATTGTATTTTAGTAAATGTACTTTGTACATTTTTAGTCTCTCATAATTCCAGAAACGAATAGCCTAATTATAATAACGTTTATGTAACGTAGCGGACCATCTATTTGTCTGTCAAAATAGTTGAGGGAATGTCAAATGATAGTGTTGAAGTGAAATTTGGAAAGATTTCTTGTGGACATGAATGTGATCGGCGGAATAGTTCATTATTGGTGTTTGAAATCAGATGAAAATATTTATGAGCAAGGCTTATTGTTGTTTTAATATTTTTGACATTACAAGACGTAGGCGTTTAAAAATAAACGATGGTAAGTTATTGGCGTGCATGACCCAACGTCGTCCTGACGCAAAATTGATGCTAGCTTGGACACTAACCACGATGTCAATAGTCGACTCTATAGGTCGTATGACCATATTTACAAGATTGCTTATATACCCTTATCGGTGCATTAATTTCAGATTAGAAGTAAATGTTACCAAATATAAATTTCAGATATTTATTTCATTGTTGTTGTTTCTTTTTTCAAATATGCACATTCAGTGGATGGGGCTTGATTAATGCTGGTATGTATATAAGATAAATTACATGAAGAAAGGTGACAAAGTGAATCTGTATCTGAAGGTTACATGACCCATGAACGTGATATCTGAGAAACCTTTAACCTTTTTCTGCTGGATTCGGCAACTCTTGCTTAATACAGACACGTTTCAATGACACACATGTTAGTCAGTTACATGCTAGTCAGTCGATATGTTCCAACAAGTCGCTATGAACTTTTACTCCAAGGATATTCCGAATGATAACTAATGGTGGTGCTACCAAATGTATTCAATCCCTTTTTGTCTCTAATCTATAGGATCTGAATGAAATCTGCAGGCCCAGTTTGTTTAAGTCAACCCAGTAAAAACAAAATAAACTACATTGTGCCTTGCTCCACACTGTTTCCATGAAATTAATAAACGAACACTATGGGGCAACCAGAAATTTGTATTTTTAGTCAAGACTGGTTTTGTCATTCCTCTACCCATAGCGCTGACATACCAGAAAGTAGAACTGTTAGGTACCGGAACGTGATGATTCATGGATGGTTCACCACCCATGAACGGCCACCTTCTCGTGGTGGGTGCTTGGTAACGCTGAGAGCCGTTCACCCCCGTTGTGGACCCAGGGGAACCCGTTTGTCGTGGGTTGCGGCCCTGTGTCGGTGGAGGAAGGGAACCTTGTGGTTGAGGGCAATAGGGGCCTGCAACTGTGTTCCTGTTGTTCTACACACCACTTTGGCCCTGACTTCGCCTAGACGGGTGGTCGAATGGGTCCGCTTAAACCAATCGGCAGGACATGCCAAGCCCTGTGCGTGGATTATTCATGTAATTGCATACATTTGAAATAAAGTTTGATTGTTTGATTGACTTTGTATTGTTTCAATTTTGGCCTTGGCTTTTCACTCACATAACACTTTTGGATTTGAAATGATGTTATGAACTTTGCCTAGAGTCTCATGCCCAGAAGGCGGTGGCTCATGGGCCAATCTGATGGATCGATTAATTTTCTATTAATCTTCTGCTGGCGAATACGATTTCAGTATTCTTGGTGCTGATAGTCGGAGACCATCTGGTGTATAGGATTGTCCATTCGAGTCGGTGGAGGTAGGGGAGCTGGGATGGTGAACTTTCTATTATCAACCATTGCTCAACATAAAAAACATAAACGAGCACTAGATGAATGTGTGTCCTCTGATGAGGACAGCACCACAAACAGGTATCCAAATACATGGAGTAGATTCTACTGACGGTGAACCGCCAAAACTAAATCCATTTGCGACATCAAAAGCAATTTATTGACTTGTTGATGATGTTAGCTGTTAGAAAAATTAGATCAGGGTTTCTCCTCATAGAGTGTAAAATGGCAAAACAATCTGCTACCCTCATTGCCACAAAACAGCTCACCAATACTGAAGTTTCAGTTTCTCCGCACAAGTCTCTGAACAGTAGCAAAAGGCATTTTGAGAGACAGAGATCGCTGGTTTGCCCACATGAGTTTAAAGAAAACAGTTACTGAACTGCAAAATCAAGGAGTCACTCGTGTTAAACGATTCACGTTTAAGAAAAATGGAGAAACTTTAAATACCAACACATACTTAATTTCTTTTTCACAACCCCAACACCCAGAGTACATAAACGCTGGATATTGTAACATCGAAGTGGAACAGTATATTCCAAACCCACTTCGTTGTTACGAGTGTCAAAAGTTTGATCATGGTGCCCAATCCTGTAGGAATCGTGCAACACGCTATTGATGTGGTAAAGATGATCATGAAGGTTCTGACTGTTTGTCTTCTCCAAAATGTGTCAATTGTCTTGCAGATCATATGTCTTCGTCAGAGTCATGTCATAACTGGAAACGTGAACATGACACTGTCAAAATCCAAATCCAAAAGAATGTCAGGTATCATGAGGCAAAACATTTAATAAATGTAGTCTCCCCTCAGCCATCAGGTGTACTATATTCTGCAGTTGTTGCTCGCAAACAATATCTCCTGTTGTGAAAAATGCCAAAAAGTAGATTACAGACACAAATCTGATCGAGTACAAAAGGAATCACGTGATCCTGTACAAACACATAGAAAGTTTCAACTTTTAGAAGACATGGACGCCTCTCCTCATTGCCATGCGCGAAATAGAAGCAGTTCGCCTCTGAAGGGGAAAAGTCTGTCCCCAGTACTACCCCCTGCTATTAAATGAACAATAACTCCTTAATCCAACGGAATTGCAGAGGACTTAGGACCAATTTTAATGAAGTACAATACTAGCACATGACTTTAAACTATCAGCATTTAGTTTTCAAAAAACGTACTTCAAACAAAATGATAAGGTTGAGTTGCGTAAATACCATTCTTATCATTCTTTTTCACCCCCTGGTGACAAAACTACTGGTGGATCTTCCATATTGGTGAGACATGGTATTATTCATAGCCTTGTTCCTCTTAAAACCAATCTTCAGGTTGTTCCTGTTTGTCTTACTTTACATATAACTTTTTGTTTTTGTTCCTTGTATATCTCTCCTTCTTCCTTTCTTCACCAGACTCATCTTCAAGATTTATTTGACCAATTACCAAAATATTGTATCATAATGGGTGAACTCAATGGACATCGCCCATTATGGGGAAGTCCTGGTACCAACAGTAATGTGAAAGTTCTTGAAGAGTTTATATCTAATTATAATTTATGTACATTCAATGATGGCTCTGACATATATTTACACCCTGCAACGGGAACATATTCTTCTTTAGACCAGTCACTCACTGATTCAAACGTTTATAATTTGAATGGTCAGTTCATAATGATCTTTGTGGTTGTGACCATTTTCCAACAGTACTTACAGCAATTAGCCCTTCCGATGATGCGCCTGTAACAAGACGGAATTTTTCCAAGGCCAATTGGTCCTTATTTCAGGCCACCTGCCTTGAAGAACTTAAGCCAGACATTTTCATGGATGTACCTGATCCAATTAAAATGTTCTCGGACGAACTAGAACATATAGCTGATGAAACTATTCCTCAGTCCTCTGTAAACCCGCACATCAATAAACCATGGTATAATGATGAATGCAAACAGGCTAGGAAAACGTTACTTTTTGACCATATTTGGATAACGCAACATTTCCCACCTTCATAGCGAAAATCCATATTTGTTCCTATTCCAAAGCCTGGCAGGGATCATAAAGATCCATCAAATTATCGACCTATTTCCTTAACTAGTTGCGTTTGCAAAACCATGGAGCGAATGGTAAATAATCGCTTAGTTTGGTTTTTGGAAACCAACAATCTTATCACTGATATACAACGTAGGTTGCGTAAAGACCGAAGGACAATTGACCACTTGTGTCGTTTTGAATCATTTGTTAAAACATTTTTCATTAAAAAACAACATGCAGAATCAAACTTTTTGATTTTGTAAAAGCATATGGTACTACTTGGAAGCTTGGTATTTTTAAAGATTTACACTCTTGGGTTGAGAGGTCGTTTGCTTCAATTCATATCTATTTTCTTAACTGACAGACAGTTTCAAGTACGTGGGGGTCAACTCTCTCCGACTACTTTCATCAAGATTAGGGTGTCCCACAAGGCAGTATTTTGCTGTGTCTTTATTTAGTATTAAAATCAATAGACTATCTAAGGTTTTAAGCGATTCATTTGATGGATCATTATTTGTGGATGCTTTTAACATTTTTGTACAGGCAGAAATATGCATACAATAGATTGGCAATTACAGATTTGTCTCAATAAAATTGAAAAATGGTCACTTGGAAACGAGTTTAAATTTTCTATAACAAAATCAAATTGTTTGCATTTCTGCAGAAAGTATTAACCGCATAAAGCAGAAAAGGAGGCCAAGTTCTTGGGTTTTATTTTCGACTCACACTTAACGTTTCTAAGTGGGGAGGAGACCAAAGTGCCCTACTCCACCTAAACAGATCTCTCATCCGTTCGAAACTTGATTATAGCGCCATCGTTTATGGGGGAGCCTGTAAAAGCAACATTAAAATACTTGATTCTATCCACCATCAAGGTCTAAGACTTTGTCTTGGGTCATTTAGAACTTCTCCTATTGAGAGTCTTTACGTCGAGGCCGATGAGCCATCTCTTACTCAACGACGTATAAAACTCTCCTTACAATATATAACAAAAGTATATTCTAAGGAGGCCAATCCTGCATTTAACTGTCTTTTAATCCTCTTTATGAGGATCTATACAATAAAAAGTCTTCTCTCGTTCCGCCTCTGGGACCAAGAGTGAAACATTTTCTTTCTGCTGGCGGCATTGAGCTAGCCAATATATCTCCTTCCCGTCTTCCTTCGTCTCCTTCTTGGCAGCTAATAAGACCCGAAGTTGACCTAACACTGACGAGGTTTAAAGAAACGGAAACAAGTGAATTACAATATAAGCAAGAATATAATCAATTCAAAATTAACTATAGTACATACAAATCTTTATTTACAGATGGGTCCAAGGATGGTGGCGCAGTTGCTTGTGGCACTGTCATTGGATCCAGAACAATATCTTTCAGATTACCGTATAACAGTTCTATTTTCACAGCAGAAGCAAACGCTATATGAACGGCTCTTAAATATATTGAAAGACATCCTAGACATAAACAGTATATAACCTATTGAAACTCTCTTTCTTGCCTCCAGGCAATTAAAAATCTGTTATGTAAACATCCACTTTTAATAGAAATTATAGAAATGTATAATGATCTTGCCACTGGTCGGTACGACAACATGTTTTGTTGGTTACCAAGCCACGTAGGCTTTGCTGATAACACAATGGCTGATCTTGCAGCCAAGGCAGCATTCAACAAATCTGTGACACCACTTATTCCATAGTCTGATCATAAACCTACAATTAGATCGTATATCTGTGATCTGATGCAAAAGAAGTGGGACACCCAAGTGGGTGTAAATAAATTACATGCAATAAAACCTTATATTGGGTATACCCACTTGGGTTGTCAGTCCATATTGGAAGAGGTCAATTTGCAGCGATGTCGTATTTTTACAATGTATGTGCTATCAATTTATTTGTATTTTTATAATAAATCGTTCTCGTCACTCACTCATGGATGGTTCTCCAAAGACTCTTTTTGGAGAAAATATACTGAGGGCTACAAGGGCGTAAACATATTTCAAACTACAGGCCCGATGCAATAACAATCGGCGCTGGGCCTCCGGGTCGTCGATTATTTCGAACGCTGCAGCGTCGTGTTGGTTTAAAATGGGCCCAGCGACCACTGCTTGGAATGTGTGTGTGTGTGTGTGTGTGTGTGTGTGTGTGTGTCTGTGTGTGTATGTATGTATGTATGTATGTATGTATGTATGTATGTATGTATGCCTGTCTGTCTGTCTGTCTGTCTGTCTGGATGGATGGATGGATATTTATCCCTATGACGCTAGTAAAGCGGGGTATCGTGAAAACGTGGACACGCAAACTTACATTTTTCCATGTTTCAGCCTCAACTTTGACTTCAGATTCGAATGTGAACATCTTCACATTTAGTTGACCTCGTTACATTCTTGCCTCAATCACTACAATTACATTTGACAATTTAAATAAATAAATCACACTTACATGTTTACACAAGGCCGTGTTATTTTATTGTCTAATTCAAGGAGTCATAGATAAGTGACTTCTTGGTGTCAGTCACGGTGATATCAGCCCTACTTATCACCTTCATGTTGACTGTGTAGAGACCTGGCGGCCCAGCACCAAACATGGGAAGAAGAGACTCCCTCCACTCAACATCGACCTTGACTAAAACAACCTCTCTGTCCAGGTCGATGAAGGCGACTCACCCCCTCCCCACATCCAGCACAACGCCATAGTGGATTGTAGCCTGAGTGCCGGGTGTGTCAGACATTGTGTTACTGTAACACTTCCCCTCCTTCCCCTGCTGCCACACACTGGTACAGAGACTCCCCAGGTGTGTGCCACATCTCCCTACACCGACACACCAGGAGCGGTACTGTCGATAAACATACATCTCACTGTCCACCTGGCTCTCCTCCACCACACCCACCTCCAGGACAAGCCACCACCCTCTACTCACCACACACGCCCTAGAGTGTGTCTCCCAGTATTGTGGGGTGTGTGGGGCAGGGGTGACAGTAGAGGGGGATGGAGGAAGGAGGATGGAGTTGGAGGCACATGTACCCTCATATTTCCTTAACCTGCCGCTGTGTCTGCGATCTGTGGCGGGCGGCGAGTTAGACAACAAATTAGACATTTTATTGTCAACCTCGTTTCAGTGAAACAGCGCACTGAATATCGGCTGCCATTTTTGTCTTTGTGGGAATTGTGTCAGAATGCTGATATGAATAGACATTATAACGCTGTGAAAATATTTGTGTCGGTATTCTAAATGTTTTCCATGCAAATTTACACTGACTGACAATGAAAGAAATTGTTAGGTTGAGCTTGTTCGCTGTCTGTAGTCAGAAATCGACGCTTGCCGACTGAAAACAGATTTGTATAAACTTCATATTATGATAAAACTACCCTTGTATTCTAAACTCTTCTTATACTAGTTAGTAAAGAAACACCGACAAAGTAGTTGTTTGACGATATTTTTACATCTGAGTGTTCAACGGAGACAGTATCAACAGGTAACTTCTACGTCCGCTTCAATCACTGACCACAGTCTGAACACACTTGCTGGGCTGGACACAGGTTGTCGCGTCATATGAATTGACTAGAAAATATGGTTATTTATCATTCCAACACTGTTTATAATTCCAACACCAAATATTTTAACAGCAAATTGATCATATTCGTATATATTTACGAAGTTCATTGCAAAGTTTATCAACAATATACAATTTTGCCGGGAGGACTTTCAATGTTGCCAGTTAGTTTTACATAATTGACATTTAAGTAATCGAAGATCATGTCTCACCAAAGCCAAAGAGATTTTTACACCTGTGAATGGTGAAAGTGACGTCATCAACTTGTTAAACTCATTCCAGTAATATTCATGAAAATAAAGCTATAAACTCCATTGAATACTGAGCTTGCAGTTTCAACGTTTACTCCGGCTTAGAAACACAAAATTGTATTATCTGCTTAATATATATGAGCAAACTCATTATTTAGGCATATTAACTTGCTATGCATAAATGCTCTTTAAATATAGTCTCCAAGAGGGAATATTTTACAGGTTACTTTTTCATGCATCAAAGTATATACTGACATATGATTCTTTTAACGTTATATAGTGGCCACCTGAATTGATTATCAGTCTCAACTCCTGAGGGACCATACCAGTCTTGCAGTTATTAGGCGCACCAAGTTATGGCGGTTTTCACATCCATATGAGGTACCCATTTACACCTGGGTGGATTGGGACACATAGACACAGTACTTTGTACAAATGTACTGCCGTTGCTGTACCCGCAAGTAGATATTTTCACGTTTTCATGTAGCCACCACCTGGTCATTTACTGACGTATCGGTGGGTTTTTTAAGTGCACAGGGTTGTGTACTGTACACTAGGGGTTGTGACAACACTGGAAGAGTCTGCACACAAGGTCGTTACGGCCGGTCACAAGTGGACTCCTTCCTGACACCTCAAACTCTCTGGATCTTTATCCTTGGAGATGGTACGCCTCGCACCCTCAAACCCCAGGAGCCAATGCTTTAATGAGTCTAAATCCAGTGCCCTACCACGCAATCAGGAGATGGAAAACATACACGCATTATAACCAGTCCCATGTCTTTGATAAGAAAATGTCCGACACTAAAAGTGGGCTCCCAATGGATTTCAGTGATACTGAAAGCGCTCAGTGTGAAAGTATTTCAACAGCGTCCAGTACAACATCCCCGTGGTTGCACGTTAGCGCGGAGCCAGTAACATATCCTGTTTCAGAAGGGCGCACATCAGTAGTGTAACGTCAACAATAACGAAACTGCCTTGACTGACATAGCAATGTCAACATGGTCCTTGTTTCTGTTTCCAGACTGTAGGTGTTACTCCCCGCATCATTTTCAGGATTAAAGAACAAAACCAACACTACTTACAGACATCCAGACAGGCATACCATTTCCACGACACATCTGGATCTGTTTAACAGTGAAGATTTACACAAAATGTGACTGCTGTCGGGTAATGATACTAAGAAGGATCCTTGTCCATTATGTGTAGACAACACCAGGATAACATATTGTACAAAACCTGAGTGTTGATTACCAAGCTATGTATTTGCTAATGTCGTTAACTTGTGACTATTCGTTAATATTTCTATTCAAATCACAAGGATGTTTGGGAATGTGTTTCTGATATATATCAGAATAACTATGTATCCATTCTGATAACATAGCATGGGGAAAAAAGATGTAAACAGTACTGTTTCTAATTTTGTTCTTTTCTATTTCATAAATGTTTCCAAGGTAATGAAAAATAACCTTACCAAACTGTGGCAGTTGACAATGTGAACATTATATGTACATCGTGAAATATTGATATTACTTACCTAATAAACAACGCGACGTATATACACATGCCTACAGACTAACAAGTACTTACCTGCCTGCGTGCGTTCTTCGTGTCAATTAAATGGAATTCGGCAGTCTGTGTACCTTTGTCTGTAAGATAACCTACAGCTGTTCACTATTCAAGCCTTTTTTGTCATGATAACCAGCAAATGCTTCCTCAACTGATTTAAATGTTTCACTGAATTATTGTTATTGGAAATGTCTAAATACAGCGTCCATATGCCATCTTAAGGTGGCATTATGCAATAGTAAAATGTAAAACAATGTTTCAAACTGCTTTTCATTTTTGATAAAGCTTTATCGGTATTACTGTCAATATTAATGCCCATTGTTAAAGTAAGAAGTAAGCACCTGTAAGCGTGTGTTTATCAGATGCTGATCCATGTCCACTGACAGACCCGAAGGTAGAGATGTCGGATTTCAATTTATCCAGCCCCCTCGTGTTGATTTTGGCTGCAGGTGTCCTGTGCCTCTCTGGTGGAAGTGATCCGAGTTGCGTCTTCGTTGTGCCTTGTATTGAACTCTCAAGTGTGAGAAAGTCCAAGACGATTTGACAGTTCCTGCTTCGTCTGATTCTCAAACTCTATGATCAGTTCCTTCTCTCTGTGATCGAGCTGTGTCCTCAGAGAATGGAAAGCGTGGCGGATGGCCTCCTTCAGATCACTGCTGGTGTTCTTTGTGTCATTTATGACTTTGCTTCACGTGTGCTTTGTGAGTAGTATGATGTGCAGACACACTCTTCTCGTACTGTTTTATCCGTCCTCTAGCAGCATCAGCAGCCACACCTATATCACCAACGTCGTGCTCAGCATGGTCGCTAAGTCTGCATTTGACACAGATTAAAATGTTGCAGTTTTTGTCAAAATAATCGAGAGGATAAGGATTGTGAGGTTTGCAGATGGGTTTAGCATGTATGCTTCCAGGTGTTGCGTTCACGATGGTTTCCACAACATGTCGTCTGGTAGCTTTAAAACTATTATGCATGTTCTGGCAGTATTCACAGAGTAACTCCTCACACTCCTGACACCAACACACAGCCTGGTTGCCGTCATCTTCATGTGTACAGAGAAGCTCTGAAGGGCAATGTTTGTCTGTAGGATGAAGTATTTCCTTCTGTCTGACTACATCCTTCTGGAGGTTTGTGTCTATGAGGTTGACCTGTCTCTGACATGTAGAGCATGATATGGCACCAGCAGCTGCAGATGTCACACGTTTCACGCACAGCATGAAGAGAGGGCAGTAGGTAGGGGGCAGGGCCTTTCAGAGTAAATTGTTGCTGGCAGACAGAACACTTGGGGAAGGCGTCCATTCTGAAACAGATAATGTCACTGTCCCTATTCCAGCGAGAATATTGCACTCCACAACATATCTTCAATTCAATAATAGGAATAGTTTATCAAGAATGGCACCAATTACCTGGTCTCTAATTCCGCACCCAAACTTGAACAGAGAAGAATTGCAGTAAAACACCGGCAGTCACGTTGTATCACATGATAACGACTGACCACTCGTTGTGACTACATGAAAACAACATTGAATTATCAAAAAATATCTCAGACAATATGTTACAATTTGAATGCAGATATTAAAAGGACATACATCAGGCTGATACGCTGTATCATAAGGGGTAAAGAGGATGGAGAGGGATAGGGAAGGAAACTGTCAGGGGTCGGGTCTAGATAAGAGGGAGGGGTGGGTAGTAGCAGGGGGTGCAGGTAAAGATGGCAAGACGACGGGTGTAACAGGAAGGAAAATACCGATAGAGGTGGGAGTTACCGATGTGTAGTGGGAGAAGACAAGAGTGCTAAAGGTAAGAGTGACAGGTGTGTAGTGGGAGGAGAGGTGAACACAGGTAGGAGTGGCCAGTGTGCAGTGGTAGGAGAGGTTGATACAGGTATGAGTCAACGGTGTGTAGTGGGAGGAGAGATTGATACAGGTATGAGTCATCGGTGTGTAGTGGGAGGAGAGGTTGATACAGGTATGAGTCACCGGTGTGTAGTGGGAGGAGAGGTAGGTACAGGTAGGAGTGACAGGTGTGTAGTGGGAGGATAGGTGGATACCGGTAGGAGTGACAGTTTGTAGAATTACGAGAGGTAGATAGAGGTAGGAGGTTCGGTATGTAGAAGGAAGAGAAGTAGATACACGTAGGAGTGACAGATGTGTTGTCGGAGGGAGAGGTAGATACAGATGAAAGTCACCGGTGTGTAGCGAGAATAGAGGTGGATACACGTAGGAGTGACAAATGTATAGTGGGGAAGAGGTAGGTAGAGGTAATAGTGGCAAGTATGTAGTGGGAGGAAAGGTGAATACAGGTAGGAGTGACAGTTTGTAGAAGGACGAGATGTAGATAGAGGTAGGAGGTTCGGTATGCAGAAGGAAGAGAGGTAGATACAGTTAAGAGTGACAGATGTGTTGCTGGAGGGAGAGGTAGATACATGTGAAAGTCACCGCTGTGTAGTGAGAGGAGAGGTAGATACAGGTAGGAGTGACAGATGTGTAGTGGGAGAAAACGTGGTGAAGGTAGAAGTGACAAATTGGGAGTGGGTGGATAGAGGTAAGAATGAGAAATGTGCAGTGGGAGGAGAGGTATATACAGGTAGAAGTGACAGATGTGTAGTGGGAGGTACTGTGGATACAGAAAGGAATGATATGTGTCTAGTGCGAGGTAAGGCTCACACAGGTACACGTTACAGGTGCATAGTTGGAGGAGAGGTATGTAGAGGTAGGAGTGACAGGTGTGTAGCGGGAGGAGAGGTGGATAAAGGTAGGAGTGACAGATTTATAGTGGGGGAGAGGTATTTAGAGGTAGGAGTGACAAGTGTGTAGTGGGAGGAGAGGTGGATACAGGTAGGAAGGACCAGTGTGCAGTGGGAGGAGAGTTGGTACATTTAGGAGTGACAGTTGTGTAGTGGGAGGAGAGGTGGATACAGGTAGGAGTGACAAATGTATAGTGGGGGAGAGGTAGGTAGAGTTAGAAGTGACAGGTGTGTAGTGGGAGAAGAGGTGGATACAGGTAGGAGTGACAGTTTGGAGAAGGGCGAGACGTAGAGAGACGTAGGAGCTTCGATATGCAGAAGGAAGAGAGGTAGACACAGTTAAGAGTGACAGATACGTTGATGGGGGAGAGGTAGATACAGGTGGAAGTCACCGGTGTGTAGTGGGAGGTGAGGTGGATACAGGTAGGAGTGAGAGATGTATAGTGTGCTAGAGGTAGGTAGAGGTAGGAGTGACAGGTGTGTAGTGAGAGGAGAGGTGGATACAAGTAGGAGTGACAAGTGTGTATTGGAAGGAGGGGTGGATAGAGGTAGGAGTGACAACTGTGCATAGGGAGGAGAGGTGGATACAGGTAGAAGTGACAATCGTGTGGCGGGAGGAGTGACAACTGTGCATAGGGAGGAGAGGTGGATACAGGTAGAAGTGACAGTCGTGTGGCGGGAGGAGAGGTAGATACATGTAGGACTAACAGGTGTGTATTGGGAATAGAGGTGGATACAGGTGGAAGTTACCAGTGTGCATTAAGAGCAGAGTTGGTACATTTAGGAGTGACTGGTGTGAATTGGGACGAGAGGTGGATACAGGTAGGAGGGACCAGTGTGCAGTGGGAGGAGAATTGGTACATTTAGTAGTGACATGTGTGTAGTGGGAGGAGAGGTGGATAAAGGCAGGAGTGACAAATGAATAGTGGGGGAGAGGTGGATACAGGTAGGAGTGACAACTGTGCAGAGGGAGGAGAGGTGGATACAGGTAGAAGTGACAGTCGTGTGGCGGGAGGAGAGGTAGATACAGGTAGGAGTGACAGGTATATATTGGGAATAGAGGTGGATAGAGGTAGGAGTTACCAGTGTTCAGCGGGATTAGAGTTGGTACATTTAGGAGTGACAGGTGTGTAGTAGGAGAAGAGGTGGATACAGGTAGGAGTGAGAGTTTGGAGAAGGACGAGACGGAGATAGACGTAGGAGCTTCGGTATGGAGAAGGAAGGGAGGTGGATACAGTTAGGAGCGTCAGATGTGTTGCCGGGGGAGAGGTAGATACAAGTGGAAGTAACCGGTGTGTAGTGGGAGGAGAGGTGGATACAGGTAGGAGAGACAACTGTACAGAGGGAGGAGAGGTGGATACAGGTAGAAGTGACAGTCGTGTGGCGGGAGGAGAAGTAGATACATGTAGGAGTGACAGGTGTGTATTAGCAATAAAGGTGGATACAGGTAGGACTTACCAGTGTCAAATGGGAGGATAGTTGGTACATTTAGGAGTGACAGGTGTGTAGTGGGAGGAGAGGTGGATACTGGTAGGAGTGACAATTTGTAGAAGGACGAGACGTAGATAGACGTAGGAGGTTCGGTATGCAGAATGAAGGGAGGTAGATACAGTTAAGAGTGACAGATACGTTGATGGGGGAGAGGAAGATTTAAGTGGAAGTCACCGGTGTGTAGTGGTAGGAGAGGTGGATACAGGTAGGAGTGACAACTGTGCAGAGGGAGGAGAGGTGGATGCAGGCAGAAGTGACAGTCGTATGGAGGGAGGAGAGACGTAGATACAGTTAGGAGTGACAGGTATTTATTGCGAATAGAGGTGGATACAGGTAGGAGTTACCAGTGTGCAGTGGGATTAGAGTTGGTACATTTAGGAGTGACAGGTGTGAATTGGGACGAGAGGTAGATACACTTAGGAGTGACAGATGTGTTGCATTGGGAGAGGTAGATACAAGTGGAAGTCACCGGTGTGTAGTGGGAGGTGAGGTGCATACAGGTAGGAGTGACAACTGTTCAGAGGGAGGAGAGGTGGATACAGGTAGGAGTTACCAGTGTGCAGAGGGAGGGGAGTTGGTACGTTTAGGAGTGACAGGTGTGTAGTTTGAGGAGAGGTGGATACAGGTAGAAGTGACAGTCGTGTGGGGTGAGGAAAGGTAGATACCTGTAGTTCCAATTCACTTTTTTACCTATTTGCAAACCAGGACGTACCCATTATTACCCTTTCACGGGATTACCCTTCCTGGGGTGCCAAAGTTGACTTTCATGAAACTGGGTTTTGACCCTCTAGCACTCCATCAGGAACACTCCTCTATCATTTCAGCTGGTTTTAAAACCTGTAGCTCCAATTTATCTTTCAACCTATTTGCAAGCCATGATGTATCCACTATGACCCTTTCACGGGATTACCCTTCCTGGGGTGCCAAAGTTGACTTTCACGAACCTGGGTTTTGACCCTCTAGCACTCCATCAGGAACACTCCTCTATCATTTCAGCTGGTTTGAAAACCTGTAGCTCCGATCCACCCTTTTACCAATTGCCAAACCATGATGTATCCACTATTACAATTTCACGGGATTACCCTTCCTGGGGTGCCAAAGTTGACTTTCACGAAACTGGGTTTTGACCCTCTAGCACTCCATCAGTAATCCTCCTCTATCATTTGAGCTGGTTTTAAAAACCTGTAGCTCCGATTCACCTTTTTACCTATTTCCAAACCATGATGTATCCACTATTGCCCTTTCACGGGATTACCCTTCCTGGGGTGCCAAAGTTGACTTTCACGAAACTGGGTTTTGACCCTCTAGAACTCAATCAGGAACCCTCCTCCATCATTTCAGCTGGTTTTAAAACCTGTAACTCCAATTCACCTTTAAGCCTATTTCCAAACCAGGACGTATCCACTATTACCCTTTCACGGGATTACCCTTCGTGGGGTGTCAAAGTTGACTTTCACGAAACTGTGTTTTGACCCTCTAGCACTCCACCAGGAACCCTCCTCTATCATTTCAGCTGGTTTGAAAACCTGTAGCTCCGGTTCACCTTTTTACCTATTTCCAAACCATGATGTATCCACTATTACCCTTTCACGGGATTACCCTTCCTGGGGTGCCAAAGTTGACTTTCTCAAAACTGTGTTTTGACCCCCTAGCACTAAATCAGGAACCCTCCTCTGTCATTTGAGCCGGTTTGAGAACTGTAGCTCCAATTCACCTTTTTACCTATTTCTAAACCAGGATGTATCCACTATTACCCTTTCACGGGATTACCCTTCCTGGGGTGCCAAAGTTGACTTTCACGAACCTGGGTTTTGACCCTCTAGCACTCCATCAGGAACCCTCCTCTATCATTTCAGCTGGTTTGAAAACCTGTACCTCCGATCCACCTTTTTACCAATTTCCAAACCATGATGTATCCACTATGACCCTTTCACGGGATTACCCTTCCTCGAGTGCCAAATTTCACTTTCTTGAAACTATGTTTTGACCCTCTAGCACTCCATCAGGAACCCTCCTCTATCATTTCTGCTGGTTTGAAAACCTGTACCTACGATTCAAATTTTTATCTATTTCTAAACCAGGATGTATCCCCTATGACCCCTTCACGGGATTACCCTTCCTGAGGTGCCAAAGTTGAATTTCATGAAACTGTGTTTTGACCCTCTATCACTCCATCAGGAACCCTCCTCTTTCATTTCAGCTGGTTTGAAAACCTCTAGCTCAGATACACATTTTTACCTATTTCCAAACAAGGATGTATCCCCTATTACCGTTTCATGGGATTACCCTTCCTGGGGTGCCAAAGTTGACTTTCATGAAACTGTGTTTTGACCCTCTAGCACTCCATCAGGAACCCTCCTCTATCATTTGAGCTGGTTTGAAAACATATAGCTCCGATCCACATTTTTACCTATTTTCAAACCAGGATGTATCCACTATTACCCTTTCACGGGATTACCCTTCCTGGGGTGCCAAAGTTGACTTTCATGAAACTGTGTTTTGACCCTCTAGCACTCCATCAGGAAACCTCATCTATCATTTCAGCTGGTTTGAAAACCTGTAGCTCCGGTTCACCCTTTTTCCTATTTCCAAACCAGGATGTATATCCTATGACCCTTTCACGGGATTACCCTTCCTGCGGTGCCAAAGTTGACTGTCTCAAAACTGTGTTTTGACCCTCTAGCATTCCATCAGGAACCCTCCTCTATCATTTCAGATGGTTTTAAAACATATATCTCCGATTCATCTTTTTATCTATTTCCAAACCATGATGTATCCCCTATGACCCTTTCACGGGATTACCGTTCCTGGGCTGCCAAAGTTGACTTTCATGAAACTGTGTTTTGACCCTCTAGCACTCCATCAGGAACCCTCCTCTATCATTTGAGCTGGTTTGAAAACATATAGCTCCGATGCACATTTTTACCTATTTTCAAACCATGATGTATCCACTATTACCCTTTCACGGGATTACCCTTCCTGGGGTGCTAAAGTTGACTTTCATGAAACTGTGTTTTGACCCTCTAGCACTCCATCAGGAAACCTCCTCTATCATTTCATCTGGTTTGAAAACCTGTAGCTCCGGTTCACCCTTTTTCCTATCTCCAAACCAGGATGTATCCCCTATGACCCTTTCACGGGATTACCCTTCCTGGGGTGCCAAAGTTGACTTTCACGAAACTGTGTTTTGACCCTCTAGCATTCCATCAGGAAACCTCGTCTATCATTTCAGCAGGTTTGAAAACCTCTTGCTTCGATTCAACTTTTTATTTATTTCTAAACCACGATGTATCCCATTTCACCCTTTCATGGGATTACCCTTCCTGGGGTGAAAAAGCTGACTTTCACGAAACTGTGTTTTGACCCCCTAGCAGTCCATCAGGAAACCTCCTCTATCATTTCAGCTGGTTTTAAAACCTGTACCTACGATTCAAATTTTTATCTATTTCCAAACCAGGATGTATCCCCTATTACCCCTTCACGGGATTACCCTTCCTGGGGTGCCAAAGTTGACTTTCTCAAAACTGTGTTTTGACCCTCTAGCACTCCATCAGGAACCCTCCTCTATCATTTGAGCTGGTTTGAAAACATATAGCTCCGATGCACATTTTTACCTATTTCCAAACCAGGATGTATCCACTATTACCCTTTCACAGGATTACCCTTCCCTGGGTGCCAAAGTTGACTTTCTCAAAACTGTGTTTTGACCCTCTAGCATTCCATCAGGAAACCTCCTCTATCATTTCAGCTGGTTTGAAAACCTGTAGCTCCGATTCACCCTTTTTCCTATTTCCAAACCAGGATGTATCCCCTATTACCCTTTCACGGGATTACCCTTCCTGGGGTGCCAAAGTTGACTTTCTCAAAACTGTGTTTTGACCCTCTAGCACTCCATCAGGAACCCTCCTCTATCACTTAAGCTGGTTTTAAAAGATATAGGTCCGATTCACTTTTTTATCTATTTCCAAACCATGATGTATCCACTTTTACCCTTTCACGGGATTACCCTTCCTCGAGTGCCAAAATTGACTTTCTTGAAACTATGTTTTCACCCTCTAGCACTCCATCAGGAACCCTCCTCTATCATTTCAGCTGGTTTGAAAACCTGTACCTACGATTCAAATTTTTATCTATTTCTAAACCAGGATGTATCCCCTATTACCCCTTCACGGGATTACCCTTCCTGGGGTGCCAAAGTTGACTTTCACGGAACTGTGTTTTGACCCTCTAGCACTCCATCAGGAACCGTTCTCTATCATTTCAGCTGGTTTGAAAACCTGTAGCTACGGTTCACCTTTCTACCTATATCCAAACCAGGATGTATCCACTATTACCCTTTCACGGGATTACCCTTCCTGGGGTGCCAAAGTTGACTTTCATGAAACTGTGTTTTGACCCTCTATCACTCCATCAGGAACCCTGCTCTTTCATTTCAGCTGGTTTGAAAACCTCTAGCTCAGATACACATTTTTACCTATTTCCAAACCAGGACGTATCCCCTATTACCGTTTCATGGAATTACCCTTCCTGGGCTGCCAAAGTTGACTTTCATGAAACTGTGTTTTGACCCTCTAGCACTCCATCAGGAACCCTCCTCTATCATTTGAGCTGGTTTGAAAACATATAGCTCCGATGCACATTTTTACCTATTTCCAAACCAGGATGTATCCCCTATTACCCTTTCACGGGATTACCCTTCCTGGGGTGCCAAAGTTGACTTTCACGAAACTGTGTTTTGACCCTCTAGCACTCCATCAGGAAGCCTCCTCTATCACTTAAGCTGGTTTTAAAAGATATAGCTCCGATTCACTTTTTTATCTATTTCCAAACCATGATGTATCCACTATTACCCTTTCACGGGATTACCCTTCCTCGGGTGCCAAATTTGACTTTCACGAAACTGTGTTTTGACCCTCTAGCATTCCATCAGGAAACCTCTTCTATCATTTCAGCAGGTTTAAAAACCTCTTGCTCCGATTCAACTTTTTATTTATTTCTAAACCACGATGTATCCCATATTACCCTTTCATGGGATTACCCTTCCTGGGGTGCCAAAGTTGACTTTCACGAAACTGTGTTTTGACCCCCTAGCACTCCATCAGGAAACCTCCTCTATCATTTCAGCTGGTTTTAAAACATATACCTCCGATTCACTTTTTTACCTATTTCCAAACCAGGATGTATCCACTATTACCCCTTCACGGGATGACCCTTCCTCGAGTGCCAAATTTCACTTTCTTGAAACTATCTTTTCACCCTCTAGCACTCCATCAGGAACCCTCCTCTATCATTTCAGCTGGTTTGAAAACCTGTACCTACGATTCAAATTTTTATCTATTTCTAAACCAGGATGTATCCCCATGACCCGTTCACGGGATTACCCTTCCTGGGGTGCCAAAGTTGACTTTCGCAAAACTGTGTTTTGACCCTCTAGCACTCCATCAGGAACCCATCTCTATCATTTCAGCTGGTTTGAAAACCTGTAGCTACGATTCACCTTTCTACCTATTTCCAAACCAGGATGTATCCACTATTACCCTTTCACGGGATTACCCTTCCTGGGGTGCCAAAGTTGACTTTCTCAAAACTGTGTTTTGACCCTCTAGCATTCCATCAGAAAACAACCTCTCTCACTTCAGATTTTTTAAAAACATATAGCTCTGATTCATCTTTTTTACCTATTTCCAAACCAGGATGTATCCCCTGTCACCCTTTCACGTGATTACCCTTCCTGGGGTGCCAAAGTTGACTTTCATGAAACTGTGTTTTGACCCTCTAGCACTCCATCAGGAACCCTCCTCTTTCATTTCAGCTGGTTTGACAACCTCTAGCTCAGATGCACTTTTTTACCTATTTCCAAACCACGACGCATCATCTATTACCGTTTCATGGGACTACCCTTCCTGGGGTGCCAAAGTTGACTTTCACGAAACTGTGTTTTGACCCTCTAGCACTCCATCAGGAACCCTCCTCTATCATTTCAGCTGGTTTGAAAACATGTAGCTCCGATGCACATTTTTACCTATTTCCAAACCAGGATGTATCCACTATTACCCTTTCACGGGATAACCCTTCCTGGGGTGCCAAAGTTGACTTTCTCAAAACTGTGTTTTGACCCTCTAGCATTCCATCAGGAAACCTCCTCTATCATTTCAGCTGGTTTGAAAACCTGTAGCTCCGATTCACCCTTTTTCCTATTTCCAAACCAGGATGTATCCCCTATTACCCTTTCACGGGATTACCCTTCCTGGGGTGCCAAAGTTGACTTTCACGAAACTGTGTTTTGACCCTCTAGCACTCCATCAGGAAGCCTCCGCTATCACTTAAGCTGGTTTTAAAAGATATAGCTCCGATTCACTTTTTTATCTATTTCCAAACCATGATCTATCCACTATTACCCTTTCACGGGACTACCCTTCCTCGGGTGCCAAGGTTGACTTTCACGAAACTGTGTTTTGACCCTCTAGCATTCCATCAGGAAACCTCCTCTATCATTTCAGCTGGTTTGAAAACCTCTTGCTCCGATTCAACTTTTTATTTATTTCTAAACCACGATGTATCCCATATTACCCTTTCATGGGATTACCCTTCCTGGGGTGCCAAAGTTGACTTTCACGAAACTGTGTTTTGACCCCCTAGCACTCCATCAGGAAACCTCCTCTTTCACTTTAGCTGGTTTGAAAACATATAGCTCCGATTCACTTTTGTACCTATTTCCAAACCACGATGTATCCACTTTTACCCTTTCACTGGGATTACCCTTCCTCGAGTGCCAAATTTGACTTTCTTGAAACTATGTTTTCACCCTCTAGCACTCCATCAGGAACCCTCCTCTATCATTTCAGCTGGTTTGAAAACCTGTACCTACGATTCAAATTTTTATCTATTTCTAAACCAGGATGTATCCCCTATTACCCCTTCACGGGATTACCCTTCCTGGGGTGCCAAAGTTGACTTTCGCAAAACTGTGTTTTGACCCTCTAGCACTCCATCAGGAACCCATCTCTATCATTTCAGCTGGTTTGAAAACCTGTAGCTACGATTCACCTTTCTACCTATTTCCAAACCAGGATGTATCCACTATTACCCTTTCACGGGATTACCCTTCCTGGGGTGCCAAAGTTGACTTTCTCAAAACTGTGTTTTGACCCTCTAGCATTCCATCAGAAAACCTCCTCTCTCATTTCAGATTTTTTAAAAACATATAGCTCTGATTCATCTTTTTTACCTATTTCCAAACCAGGATGTATCCCCTGTCACCCTTTCACGGGATTACCCTTCCTGGGGTGCCAAAGTTGACTTTCATGAAACTGTGTTTTGACCCTCTAGCACTCCATCAGGAACCCTCCTCTTTCATTTCAGCTGGTTTGAAAACCTCTAGCTCAGATGCACTTTTTTACCTATTTCCAAACCACGACGCATCCCCTATTACCGTTTCATGGGACTACCCTTCCTGGGGTGCCAAAGTTGACTTTCACGAAACTGTGTTTTGACCCTCTATCACTCCATCAGGAACCCTCCTCTATCATTTCAGCTGGTTTGAAAACATGTAGCTCCGATGCACATTTTTACCTATTTCCAAAGCAGGATGTATCCACTATTACCCTTTCACGGGATAACCCTTCCTGGGGTGCCAAAGTTGACTTTCTCAAAACTGTGTTTTGACCCTCTAGCATTCCATCAGGAAACCTCCTCTATCATTTCAGCTGGTTTGAAAACCTGTAGCTCCGATTCACCCTTTTTCCTATTTCCAAACCAGGATGTATCCCCTATTACCCTTTCACGGGATTACCCTTCCTGGGGTGCCAAAGTTGACTTTCACGAAACTGTGTTTTGACCCTCTAGCACTCCATCAGGAAGCCTCCTCTATCACTTAAGCTGGTTTTAAAAGATATAGCTCCGATTCACTTTTTTATCTATTTCCAAACCATGATGTATCCACTATTACCCTTTCACGGGATTACCCTTCCTCGGGTGCCAAGGTTGACTTTCACGAAACTGTGTTTTGACCCTCTAGCATTCCATCAGGAAACCTCCTCTATCATTTCAGATGGTTTGAAAACCTCTTGCTCCGATTCAACTTTTTATTTATTTCTAAACCACGATGTATCCCATATTACCCTTTCATGGGATTACCCTTCCTGGGGTGCCAAAGTTGACTTTCACGAAACTGTGTTTTGACCCCCTAGCACTCCATCAGGAAACCTCCTCTTTCACTTTAGCTGGTTTGAAAACATATAGCTCCGATTCACTTTTGTACCTATTTCCAAACCACGATGTATCCACTTTTACCCTTTCACTGGGATTACCCTTCCTCGAGTGCCAAATTTGACTTTCTTGAAACTATGTTTTCACCCTCTAGCACTCCATCAGGAACCCTCCTCTATCATTTCAGCTGGTTTGAAAACCTGTAGCTACGATTCAAATTTTTATCTATTTCTAAACCAGGATGTATCCCCTATTACCCCTTCACGGGATTACCCTTCCTGGGGTGCCAAAGTTAACTTTCATGAAACTGTGTTTTGACCCTCTAGCACTCCATCAGGAAACCTCCTCTATCATTTCAGCCGGTTTGAAAACATATAGCTCCGATGCACATTTTTACCTATTTCCAAACCAGGATGTATCCACTATTACCCTTTCACGGGATTACCCTTCCTGGGGTGCCAAAGTTGACTTTCTCAAAACTGTGTTTTGACTCTCTAGCATTCCATCAGAAAACCTCCTCTCTCATTTCAGATTTTTTAAAAACATATAGCTCTGATTCATCTTTTTTACCTATTTCCAAACCAGGATGTATCCCCTGTCACCCTTTCACGGGATTACCCTTCCTGGGGTGCCAAAATTGACTTTCACGAAACTGTGTTTTGACCCTCTAGCACTCCATCAGGAACCCTCTTCTATCATTTTAGCTGGTTTCAAAACCTGTACCTCCGACTCACAATTTTCCCTATTTCCAAACCAGGATGTATCCCCTATTACCCTTTCACGGGATTACCCTTCCTGGGGTGCCAAAATTGACTTTCACGAAACTGTGTTTTCACCCTCTAGCACTCCATCAGGAACCCTCCTCTATCATTTCAGCTGGTTTGAAAACCTGTACCTACGATTCAAATTTTTATCTATTTCTAAACCAGGATGTATCCCCTATGACCCGTTCACGGGATTACCCTTCCTGGGGTGCCAAAGTTGACTTTCGCAAAACTGTGTTTTGACCCTCTAGCACTCCATCAGGAACCCATCTCTATCATTTCAGCTGGTTTGAAAACCTGTAGCTACGATTCACCTTTCTACCTATTTCCAAACCAGGATGTATCCACTATTACCCTTTCACGGGATTACCCTTCCTGGGGTGCCAAAGTTGACTTTCTCAAAACTGTGTTTTGACCCTCTAGCATTCCATCAGAAAACCTCCTCTCTCACTTCAGATTTTTTAAAAACATATAGCTCTGATTCATCTTTTTTACCTATTTCCAAACCAGGATGTATCCCCTGTCACCCTTTCACGGGATTACCCTTCCTGGGGTGCCAAAGTTGACTTTCATGAAACTGTGTTTTGACCCTCTAGCACTCCATCAGGAACCCTCCTCTTTCATTTCAGCTGGTTTGAAAACCTCTAGCTCAGATGCACTTTTTTACCTACTTCCAAACCACGACGCATCATCTATTACCGTTTCATGGGACTACCCTTCCTGGGGTGCCAAAGTTGACTTTCACGAAACTGTGTTTTGACCCTCTATCACTCCATCAGGAACCCTCCTCTATCATTTCAGCTGGTTTGAAAACATGTAGCTCCGATGCACATTTTTACCTATTTCCAAACCAGGATGTATCCACTATTACCCTTTCACGGGATAACCCTTCCTGGGGTGCCAAAGTTGACTTTCTCAAAACTGTGTTTTGACCCTCTAGCATTCCATCAGGAAACCTCCTCTATCATTTCAGCTGGTTTGAAAACCTGTAGCTCCGATTCACCCTTTTTCCTATTTCCAAACCAGGATGTATCCCCTATTACCCTTTCACGGGATTACCCTTCCTGGGGTGCCAAAGTTGACTTTCTCAAAACTGTGTTTTGACCCTCTAGCATTCCATCAGAAAACCTCCTCTCTCATTTCAGATTTTTTAAAAACATATAGCTCTGATTCATCTTTTTTACCTATTTCCAAACCAGGATGTATCCCCTGTCACCCTTTCACGGGATTACCCTTCCTGGGGTGCCAAAGTTGACTTTCATGAAACTGTGTTTTGACCCTCTAGCACTCCATCAGGAACCCTCCTCTTTCATTTCAGCTGCTTTGAAAACCTCTAGCTCAGATGCACTTTTTTACTTATTTCCAAACCACGACGCATCCCCTATTACCGTTTCATGGGACTACCCTTCCTGGGGTGCCAAAGTTGACTTTCACGAAACTGTGTTTTGACCCTCTATCACTCCATCAGGAACCCTCCTCTATCATTTCAGCTGGTTTGAAAACATGTAGCTCCGATGCACATTTTTACCTATTTCCAAAGCAGGATGTATCCACTATTACCCTTTCACGGGATAACCCTTCCTGGGGTCCCAAAGTTGACTTTCTCAAAACTGTGTTTTGACCCTCTAGCATTCCATCAGGAAACCTCCTCTATCATTTCAGCTGGTTTGAAAACCTGTAGCTCCGATTCACCCTTTTTCCTATTTCCAAACCAGGATGTATCCCCTATTACCCTTTCACGGGATTACCCTTCCTGGGGTGCCAAAGTTGACTTTCACGAAACTGTGTTTTGACCCTCTAGCACTCCATCAGGAAGCCTCCTCTATCACTTAAGCTGGTTTTAAAAGATATAGCTCTGATTCACTTTTTTGTCTATTTCCAAACCATGATGTATCCACTATTACCCTTTCACGGGATTACCCTTCCTCGGGTGCCAAGGTTGACTTTCACGAAACTGTGTTTTGACCCTCTAGCATTCCATCAGGAAACCTCCTCTATCATTTCAGCTGGTTTGAAAACCTCTTGCTCCGATTCAACTTTTTATTTATTTCTAAACCACGATGTATCCCATATTACCCTTTCATGGGATTACCCTTCCTGGGGTGCCAAAGTTGACTTTCACGAAACTGTGTTTTGACCCCCTAGCACTCCATCAGGAAACCTCCTCTTTCACTTTAGCTGGTTTGAAAACATATAGCTCCGATTCACTTTTGTACCTATTTCCAAACCACGATGTATCCACTTTTACCCTTTCACTGGGATTACCCTTCCTCGAGTGCCAAATTTGACTTTCTTGAAACTATGTTTTCACCCTCTAGCACTCCATCAGGAACCCTCCTCTATCATTTCAGCTGGTTTGAAAACCTGTAGCTACGATTCAACTTTTTATCTATTTCTAAACCAGGATGTATCCCCTATTACCCCTTCACGGGATTACCCTTCCTGGGGTGCCAAAGTTAACTTTCATGAAACTGTGTTTTGACCCTCTAGCACTCCATCAGGAAACCTCCTCTATCATTTCAGCCGGTTTGAAAACATATAGCTCCGATGCACATTTTTACCTATTTCCAAACCAGGATGTATCCACTATTACCCTTTCACGGGATTACCCTTCCTGGGGTGCCAAAGTTGACTTTCTCAAAACTGTGTTTTGACCCTCTAGCATTCCATCAGAAAACCTCCTCTCTCATTTCAGATTTTTTAAAAACATATAGCTCTGATTCATCTTTTTTACCTATTTCCAAACCAGGATGTATCCCCTGTCACCCTTTCACGGGATTACCCTTCCTGGGGTGCCAAAGTTGACTTTCACGAAACTGTGTTTTGACCCTCTAGCACTCCATCAGGAACCCTCTTCTATCATTTCAGCTGGTTTGAAAACCTGTACCTACGATCCAAATTTTTATCTATTTCTAAATCAGGATGTATCCCCTATGACCCTTTCACGGGATTACCCTTCCTGGGGTGCCAAAATTGACTTTCACGAAACTGTGTTTTGACCCTCTAGCACTCCATCAGGAACCCTCTTCTATCATTTTAGCTGGTTTCAAAACCTGTACCTCCGACTCACAATTTTCCCTATTTCCAAACCAGGATGTATCCCCTATTACCCTTTCACGGGATTACCCTTCCTGGGGTGCCAAAATTGACTTTCACGAAACTGTGTTTTCACCCTCTAGCACTCCATCAGGAACCCTCCTCTATCATTTCAGCTGGTTTGAAAACCTGTACCTACGATTCAAATTTTTATCTATTTCTAAACCAGGATGTATCCCCTATGACCCGTTCACGGGATTACCCTTCCTGGGGTGCCAAAGTTGACTTTCGCAAAACTGTGTTTTGACCCTCTAGCACTCCATCAGGAACCCATCTCTATCATTTCAGCTGGTTTGAAAACCTGTAGCTACGATTCACCTTTCTACCTATTTCCAAACCAGGATGTATCCACTATTACCCTTTCACGGGATTACCCTTCCTGGGGTGCCAAAGTTGACTTTCTCAAAACTGTGTTTTGACCCTCTAGCATTCCATCAGAAAACCTCCTCTCTCATTTCAGATTTTTTAAAAACATATAGCTCTGATTCATCTTTTTTACCTATTTCCAAACCAGGATGTATCCCCTGTCACCCTTTCACGGGATTACCCTTCCTGGGGTGCCAAAGTTGACTTTCATGAAACTGTGTTTTGACCCTCTAGCACTCCATCAGGAACCCTCCTCTTTCATTTCAGCTGGTTTGAAAACCTCTAGCTCAGATGCACTTTTTTACCTATTTCCAAACCACGACGCATCATCTATTACCGTTTCATGGGACTACCCTTCCTGGGGTGCCAAAGTTGACTTTCACGAAACTGTGTTTTGACCCTCTATCACTCCATCAGGAACCCTCCTCTATCATTTCAGCTGGTTTGAAAACATGTAGCTCCGATGCACATTTTTACCTATTTCCAAACCAGGATGTATCCACTATTACCCTTTCACGGGATAACACTTCCTGGGGTGCCAAAGTTGACTTTCTCAAAACTGTGTTTTGACCCTCTAGCATTCCATCAGGAAACCTCCTCTATCATTTCAGCTGGTTTGAAAACCTGTAGCTCCGATTCACCCTTTTTCCTATTTCCAAACCAGGATGTATCCCCTATTACCCTTTCACGGGATTACCCTTCCTGGGGTGCCAAAGTTGACTTTCACGAAACTGTGTTTGGACCCTCTAGCACTCCATCAGGAAGCCTCCGCTATCACTTAAGCTGGTTTTAAAAGATATAGCTCCGATTCACTTTTTTATCTATTTCCAAACCATGATCTATCCACTATTACCCTTTCACGGGATTACCCTTCCTCGGGTGCCAAGGTTGACTTTCACGAAACTGTGTTTTGACCCTCTAGCATTCCATCAGGAAACCTCCTCTATCATTTCAGCTGGTTTGAAAACCTCTTGCTCCGATTCAACTTTTTATTTATTTCTAAACCACGATGTATCCCATATTACCCTTTCATGGGATTACCCTTCCTGGGGTGCCAAAGTTGACTTTCACGAAACTGTGTTTTGACCCCCTAGCACTCCATCAGGAAACCTCCTCTTTCACTTTAGCTGGTTTGAAAACATATAGCTCCGATTCACTTTTGTACCTATTTCCAAACCATGATGTATCCACTTTTACCCTTTCACTGGGATTACCCTTCCTCGAGTGCCAAATTTGACTTTCTTGAAACTATGTTTTCACCCTCTAGCACTCCATCAGGAACCCTCCTCTATCATTTCAGCTGGTTTGAAAACCTGTACCTACGATTCAAATTTTTATCTATTTCTAAACCAGGATGTATCCCCTATTACCCCTTCACGGGATTACCCTTCCTGGGGTGCCAAAGTTGACTTTCGCAAAACTGTGTTTTGACCCTCTAGCACTCCATCAGGAACCCATCTCTATCATTTCAGCTGGTTTGAAAACCTGTAGCTACGATTCACCTTTCTACCTATTTCCAAACCAGGATGTATCCACTATTACCCTTTCACGGGATTACCCTTCCTGGGGTGCCAAAGTTGACTTTCTCAAAACTGTGTTTTGACCCTCTACCATTCCATCAGAAAACCTCCTCTCTCATTTCAGATTTTTTAAAAACATATAGCTCTGATTCATCTTTTTTACCTATTTCCAAACCAGGATGTATCCCCTGTCACCCTTTCACGGGATTACCCTTCCTGGGGTGCCAAAGTTGACTTTCATGAAACTGTGTTTTGACCCTCTAGCACTCCATCAGGAACCCTCCTCTTTCATTTCAGCTGGTTTGAAAACCTCTAGCTCAGATGCACTTTTTTACCTATTTCCAAACCACGACGCATCCCCTATTACCGTTTCATGGGACTACCCTTCCTGGGGTGCCAAAGTTGACTTTCACGAAACTGTGTTTTGACCCTCTATCACTCCATCAGGAACCCTCCTCTATCATTTCAGCTGGTTTGAAAACATGTAGCTCCGATGCACATTTTTACCTATTTCCAAACCAGGATGTATCCACTATTACCCTTTCACGGGATAACCCTTCCTGGGGTGCCAAAGTTGACTTTCTCAAAACTGTGTTTTGACCCTCTAGCATTCCATCAGGAAACCTCCTCTATCATTTCAGCTGGTTTGAAAACCTGTAGCTCCGATTCACCCTTTTTCCTATTTCCAAACCAGGATGTATCCCCTATTACCCTTTCACGGGATTACCCTTCCTGGGGTGCCAAAGTTGACTTTCACGAAACTGTGTTTGGACCCTCTAGCACTCCATCAGGAAGCCTCCGCTATCACTTAAGCTGGTTTTAAAAGATATAGCTCCGATTCACTTTTTTATCTATTTCCAAACCAGGATGTATCCACTATTACCCTTTCACGGGATTACCCTTCCTCGGGTGCCAAGGTTGACTTTCACGAAACTGTGTTTTGACCCTCTAGCATTCCATCAGGAAACCTCCTCTATCATTTCAGCTGGTTTGAAAACCTCTTGCTCCGATTCAACTTTTTATTTATTTCTAAACCACGATGTATCCCATATTACCCTTTCATGGGATTACCCTTCCTGGGGTGCCAAAGTTGACTTTCACGAAACTGTGTTTTGACCCCCTAGCACTCCATCAGGAAACCTCCTCTTTCACTTTAGCTGGTTTGAAAACATATAGCTCCGATTCACTTTTGTACCTATTTCCAAACCACGATGTATCCACTTTTACCCTTTCACTGGGATTACCCTTCCTCGAGTGCCAAACTTGACTTTCTTGAAACTATGTTTTCACCCTCTAGCACTCCATCAGGAACCCTCCTCTATCATTTCAGCTGGTTTGAAAACCTGTAGCTACGATTCAAATTTTTATCTATTTCTAAACCAGGATGTATCCCCTATTACCCCTTCACGGGATTACCCTTCCTGGGGTGCCAAAGTTGACTTTCATGAAACTGTGTTTTGACCCTCTAGCACTCCATCAGGAAACCTCCTCTATCATTTCAGCCGGTTTGAAAACATATAGCTCCGATGCACATTTTTACCTATTTCCAAACCAGGATGTATCCACTATTACCCTTTCACGGGATTACCCTTCCTGGGGTGCCAAAGTTGACTTTTCAAAACTGTGTTTTGACCCTCTAGCATTCCATCAGAAAACCTCCTCTCTCATTTCAGATTTTTTAAAAACATATAGCTCTGATTCATCTTTTTTACCTATTTCCAAACCAGGATGTATCCCCTGTCACCCTTTCACGGGACTACCCTTCCTGGGGTGCCAAAGTTGACTTTCACGAAACTGTGTTTTGACCCTCTAGCACTCCATCAGGAACCCTCTTCTATCATTTCAGCTGGTTTGAAAACCTGTAGCTACGATCCAAATTTTTATCTATTTCTAAATCAGGATGTATCCCCTATGACCCTTTCACGGGATTACCCTTCCTGGGGTGCCAAAACTGACTTTCACGAAACTGTGTTTTGACCCTCTAGCACTCCATCAGGAACCCTCTTCTATCATTTTAGATGGTTTCAAAACCTGTACCTCCGACTCACAATTTTCCCTATTTCCAAACCAGGATGTATCCCCTATTACCCTTTCACGGGATTACCCTTCCTGGGGTGCCAAAGTTGACTTTCTCAAAACTGTGTTTTGACCCTCTAGCATTCCATCAGGAAACCTCCTCTATCATTTCAGATGGTTTTAAAACATATAGCTCCGATTCATCTTTTTTACCTATTTCCGAACCAGGATGTATCCCCTATTACCCTTTCATGGGATTACCCTTCCTCGGGTGCCAAGGTTGACTTTCACGAAACTGTGTTTTGAACCTCTAGCATTCCATCAGGAAACCTCCTCTATCATTTGAGCATTTTCGAAAACCTCTAGCTCCGATTCAACTTTTTGTTTATTTCTAAACCACGATGTATCCCATATTACCCTTTCATGCGATTACCCTTCCTGGGGTGCCAAAGGTGACTTTCTCAAAACTGTGTTTTGACCCTCTAGCATTCCATCAGGAAACCTGCTCTATCATTTCAGCTGGTTTTAAAACATATAGCACCGATTCACTTTTTTACCTATTTCCAAACTATGATGTGTCCACTATTACCTTTTCACGGGATGACCCTTCCTCGAGTGCCAAATTTGACTTTCTCAAAACTATGTTTTGACCCTCTAGCACTCCATCAGGAACCCTCCTCTATCATTTCAGCTGGTTTGAAAACCTGTAGCTACGATCCAAATTTTTATCTATTTCTAAACCAGGATGTATCCCCTATGACCCTTTCACGGGATTACCCTTCCTGGGGTGCCAAAGTTGACTTTCACGAAACTGTGTTTTGACCCTCTAGCACTCCATCAGGAACCCTCCTCTATTATTTCAGATGGTTTGAAAACCTGTACCTACGATTCACCTTTTTACCTATTTCCAAACCAGGATGTATCCACTATTACCCTTTCACGGGATTACCCTTCCTGGGGTGCCAAAGTTGACTTTCACGAAACTGTGTTTTGACCCCCTCGCACTCCATCAGGAACCCTCCTCTATCATTTCAGCTGGTTTGAAAGCCTCTAGCTCCGATTCACAATTTTACCTATTTGCACACCAGCATGTATCCACTATTACCATTTCACGGAATTACCCTTCCTGGGGTGCCAAAGCTGACTTTCACGAAACTGTGTTTTGACCCTCTAGCACTCCATCAGGAACCCTCCTCTATCATTTCAGCTGGTTTGAAAACCTGTAGCTCCGATTCACTTTTTGCCTATTTCCAAACCAGGATGTATCCACTATTACCCTTTCACGGGATTACCCTTCCTGTGGTGCCAAAGTTGACTTTCACGAAACTGTGTTTTGACCCTCTAGCACTCCATCAGGAACCCTCTTCTATCATTTCAGCTGGTTTGAAAACCTGTAGCTACGATCCAAATTTTTATCTATTTCTAAACCAGGATGTATCCCCTATGACCCTTTCACGGGATTACCCTTCCTGGGGTGCCAAAGCTGACTTTCATGAAACTGTGTTTTGACCCTCTAGCATTCCATCAGGAAACCTCCTCTATCATTTCAGATGGTTTTAAAACATATAGCTCCGATTCATCTTTTTTACCTATTTCCAAACTATGATGTATCCACTATTACCTTTTCACGGGATGACCCTTCCTCGAGTGCCAAATTTGACTTTCTTGAAACTATGTTTTCACCCTCTAGCACTCCATCAGGAACCCTCCTCTATCATTTCAGCTGGTTTGAAAACCTGTACCTACCATTCAAATTTTTATCTATTTCTAAACCAGGATGTATCCCCTATTACCCCTTCACGGGATTACCCTTCCTGGGGTGCCAAAGTTGACTTTCGCAAAACTGTGTTTTGACCCTCTAGCACTCCATCAGGAACCCATCTCTATCATTTCAGCTGGTTTGAAAACCTGTAGCTACGATTCACCTTTCTACCTATTTCCAAACCAGGATGTATCCACTATTACCCTTTCACGGGATTACCCTTCCTGGGGTGCCAAAGTTGACTTTCTCAAAACTGTGTTTTGACCCTCTAGCATTCCATCAGAAAACCTCCTCTCTCATTTCAGATTTTTTAAAAACATATAGCTCTGATTCATCTTTTTTACCTATTTCCAAACCAGGATGTATCCCCTGTCACCCTTTCACGGGATTACCCTTCCTGGGGTGCCAAAGTTGACTTTCATGAAACTGTGTTTTGACCCTCTAGCACTCCACCAGGAACCCTCCTCTATCATTTCAGCTGGTTTGAAAACCTCTAGCTCAGATGCACTTTTTTACCTATTTCCAAACCACGACGCATCCCCTATTACCGTTTCATGGGACTACCCTTCCTGGGGTGCCAAAGTTGACTTTCACGAAACTGTGTTTTGACCCTCTATCACTCCATCAGGAACCCTCCTCTATCATTTCAGCTGGTTTGAAAACATGTAGCTCCGATGCACATTTTTACCTATTTCCAAACCAGGATGTATCCACTATTACCCTTTCACGGGATAACCCTTCCTGGGGTGCCAAAGTTGACTTTCTCAAAACTGTGTTTTGACCCTCTAGCATTCCATCAGGAAACCTCCTCTATCATTTCAGCTGGTTTGAAAACCTGTAGCTCCGATTCACCCTTTTTCCTATTTCCAAACCAGGATGTATCCCCTATTACCCTTTCACGGGATTACCCTTCCTGGGGTGCCAAAGTTGACTTTCACGAAACTGTGTTTGGACCCTCTAGCACTCCATCAGGAAGCCTCCTCTATCACTTAAGCTGGTTTTAAAAGATATAGCTCCGATTCACTTTTTTATCTATTTCCAAACCATGATGTATCCACTATTACCCTTTCACGGGATTACCCTTCCTCGGGTGCCAAGGTTGACTTTCACGAAACTGTGTTTTGACCCTCTAGCATTCCATCAGGAAACCTCCTCTATCATTTCAGCTGGTTTGAAAACCTCTTGCTCCGATTCAACTTTTTATTTATTTCTAAACCACGATGTATCCCATATTACCCTTTCATGGGATTACCCTTCCTGGGGTGCCAAAGTTGACTTTCACGAAACTGTGTTTTGACCCCCTAGCACTCCATCAGGAAACCTCCTCTTTCACTTTAGCTGGTTTGAAAACATATAGCTCCGATTCACTTTTGTACCTATTTCCAAACCACGATGTATCCACTTTTACCCTTTCACTGGGATTACCCTTCCTCGAGTGCCAAACTTGACTTTCTTGAAACTATGTTTTCACCCTCTAGCACTCCATCAGGAACCCTCCTCTATCATTTCAGCTGGTTTGAAAACCTGTAGCTACGATTCAAATTTTTATCTATTTCTAAACCAGGATGTATCCCCTATGACCCTTTCACGGGATTACCCTTCCTGGGGTGCCAAAGTTGACTTTCACGAAACTGTGTTTTGACCCTCTAGCACTCCATCAGGAACCCTCCTCTATTATTTCAGATGGTTTGAAAACCTGTAGCTACGATTCACCTTTTTACCTATTTCCAAACCAGGATGTATCCACTATTACCATTTCACGGGATTACCCTTCCTGGGGTGCCAAAGCTGACTTTCACGAAACTGTGTTTTGACCCTCCAGCACTCCATCAGGAACCCTCCTCTATCATTTCAGCTGGTTTGAAAACCTGTAGCTCCGATTCACTTTTTACCTATTTCCAAACCATGATGTATCCACTATTACCCTTTCACGGGATTACCCTTCCTGGGGTGCCAAAATTGACTTTCACGAACCTGTGTTTTGACCCCCTAGCACTCCATCAGGAAACCTCCTCTATCATTTCAGCTGGTTTGAAAACCTCTAGCTCCGATTCAACTTTTTATTTATTTCTAAACCACGATGTATCCCATATTACCCCTTCATGCGATTACCCTTCCTGGGGTGCCAAAATTGACTTTCACGAAACTGTGTTTTGACCCCCTAGCACTCCATCAGGAAACCTCCTCTATCACTTCGGCTGGTTTTAAAACATATAGCTCCGATTCACTTTTGTACCTCTTTCCAAACCATGATGTATCCACTTTTACCCTTTCACGGGATTACCCTTCCTCGAGTGCCAAATTTGACTTTCTTGAAACTATGTTTTCACCCTCTAGCACTCCATCAGGAACCCTCCTCTATCATTTCAGCTGGTTTGAAAACCTGTACCTACGATTCAAATTTTTATCTATTTCTAAACCAGGATGTATCCCCTATTACCCCTTCACGGGATTACCCTTCCTGGGGTTCCAAAGTTGACTTTCATGAAACTGTGTTTTGACCCTCTAGCACTCCATCAGGAACCCTCCTCTTTCATTTCAGATTTTTTAAAAACATATAGCTCTGATTCATCTTTTTTACCTATTTCCAAACCAGGATGTATCCCCTGTCACCCCTTCACGGGATTACCCTTCCTGGGGTGCCAAAGTTGACTTTCACGAAACTGTGTTTTGACCCTCTAGCACTCCATCAGGAACCCTCCTCTAAAATTTCAGCTGGTTTTAAAACCTATAGCTACGATCCAAATTTCTACCTATTTCTTAATCTTAATTTTTATCTACCCTTCCTGTGGTGCCAAAGTTGACTTTCACGAAACTGTGTTTTGACCCTCTAGCATTCCATCAGGAAACCTCCTCTATCATTTCAGCTGGTTTGAAAACCTGTAGCTCCGATTCAACTTTTTATTTATTTCTAAACCACGATGTATCCCATATTACCCTTTCATGCGATTACCCTTCCTGGGGTGCCAAAGTTGACTTTCACGAAACTGTGTTTTGACCCTCTAGCACTCCATCAGGAACCCTCCTCTTTCATTTCAGCTGGTTTGAAAACCTCTAGCTCAGATGCACATTTCTACCTATTTCCAAACCAGGATGTATCCCCTATTAACGTTTCATGGGATTACCCTTCCTGGGGTGCCAAAGTTGACTTTCATGAAACTGTGTTTTGACCCTCTAGCACTCCATCAGGAACCCTCCTCTTTCATTTCAGATTTTTTAAAAACATATAGCTCTGATTCATCTTTTTTACCTATTTCCAAACCAGGATGTATCCCCTGTCACCCCTTCACGGGATTACCCTTCCTGGGGTGCCAAAGTTGACTTTCACGAAACTGTGTTTTGACCCTCCAGCACTCCATCAGGAACCCTCCTCTAAAATTTCAGCTGGTTTTAAAACCTATAGCTACGATCCAAATTTCTACCTATTTCTTAATCTTAATTTTTTTCTACCCTTCCTGGGGTGCCAAAGTTGACTTTCACGAAACTGTGTTTTGACCCCCTAGCACTCCATCAGGAAACCTCCTCTATCACTTCAGCTGCTTTTAAAACATATAGCTCCGAATCACTTTTGTACCTATTTCCAAACCATGATGTATCCACTTTTACCCTTTCACGGGATTACCCTTCCTCGAGTGCCAAATTTGACTTTCTTGAAACTATGTTTTCACCCTCTAGCACTCCATCAGGAACCCTCCTCTATCATTTCAGCTGGTTTGAAAACCTGTACCTACCATTCAAATTTTTATCTATTTCTAAACCAGGATGTATCCCCTATTACCCCTTCACGGGATTACCCTTCCTGGGGTTCCAAAGTTGACTTTCATGAAACTGTGTTTTGACCCTCTAGCACTCCATCAGGAACCCTCCTCTTTCATTTCAGCTGGTTTGAAAACCTCTAGCTCAGATGCACATTTCTACCTATTTCCAAACCAGGATGTATCCCCTATTAACGTTTCATGGGATTACCCTTCCTGGGGTGCCAAAGTTGACTTTCATGAAACTGTGTTTTGACCCTCTAGCACTCCATCAGGAACCCTCCTCTTTCATTTCAGATTTTTTAAAAACATATAGCTCTGATTCATCTTTTTTACCTATTTCCAAACCAGGATGTATCCCCTGTCACCCCTTCACGGGATTACCCTTCCTGGGGTGCCAAAGTTGACTTTCACGAAACTGTGTTTTGACCCTCCAGCACTCCATCAGGAACCCTCCTCTAAAATTTCAGCTGGTTTTAAAACCTATAGCTACGATCCAAATTTCTACCTATTTCTTAATCTTAATTTTTTTCTACCCTTCCTGGGGTGCCAAAGTTGACTTTCACGAAACTGTGTTTTGACCCCCTAGCACTCCATCAGGAAACCTCCTCTATCACTTCAGCTGCTTTTAAAACATATAGCTCCGAATCACTTTTGTACCTATTTCCAAACCATGATGTATCCACTTTTACCCTTTCACGGGATTACCCTTCCTCGAGTGCCAAATTTGACTTTCTTGAAACTATGTTTTCACCCTCTAGCACTCCATCAGGAACCCTCCTCTATCATTTCAGCTGGTTTGAAAACCTGTACCTACCATTCAAATTTTTATCTATTTCTAAACCAGGATGTATCCCCTATTACCCCTTCACGGGATTACCCTTCCTGGGCTTCCAAAGTTGACTTTCATGAAACTGTGTTTTGACCCTCTAGCACTCCATCAGGAACCCTCCTCTATCATTTCAGCTGGTTTGAAAACATATAGCTCCGATGCACATTTTTACCTATTTCCAAACCAGGATGTATCCCCTATGACCCTTTCACGGGATTACCCTTCCTGGGGTGCCAAAGTTGACTTTCATGAAACTGTGTTTTGACCCTCTAGCACTCCATCAGGAACCCTCCTCTATCATTTCATCTTGTTTGAAAACCTGTACCTACGATTCAAATTTTTATCTATTTCTAAACCAGGATGTATCCCCTATTACCCCTTCACGGGTTTACCCTTCCTGGGGTGCCAAAGTTGACTTTCGCAAGACTGTGTTTTGACCCTCTAGCACTCCATCAGGAACCCTTCTCTATCACTTCAGCTGGTTTGAAAACCTGTAGCTACGATTCACCTTTCTACCTATTTCCAAACCAGGATGTATCCACTATTACCCTTTCACGGGATTACCCTTCCTGGGGTGCCAAAGTTGACTTTCATGAAACTGTGTTTTGACCCTCTATCACTCCATCAGGAACCCTCCTCTTTCATATCAGCTGGTTTGAAAACCTCTAGCTCAGATGCACATTTCTACCTATTTCCAAACCAGGATGCATCCCCTATTACCGTTTCATGGGATTACCCTTCCTGGGGTGCCAAAGTTGACTTTCATGAAACTGTGTTTTGACCCTCTAGCACTCCATCAGGAAACCTCCTCTATCATTTCAGCTGGTTTGAAAACATATAGCTCCGATGCACATTTTTACCTATTTCCAAACCTGGATGTATCCACTATTACCCTTTCACGGGATTACCCTTCCTGGGGTGCCAAAGTTGACTTTCTCAAAACTGTGTTTTGACCCTCTAGCATTCCATCAGAAAACCTCCTCTCTCATTTCACATTTTTTAAAAACATATAGCTCTGATTCATCGTTTTTACCTATTTCCAAACCAGGATGTATCCCCTGTCACCCCTTCACGGGATTACCCTTCCTGGGCTGCCAAAGTTGACTTTCACGAAACTGTGTTTTGACCCTCTAGCACTCCATCAGGAACCCTCTTCTATCATTTCAGCTGGTTTGAAAACCTGTAGCTACGATCCAAATTTTAATCTATTTCTAAACCAGGATGTATCCCCTATGACCCTTTCACGGGATTACCCTTCCTGGGGTGCCAAAGTTGACTTTCATGAAACTGTGTTTTGACCCTCTAGCATTCCATCAGGAAACCTCCTGTATCATTTCAGATGGTTTTAAAACATATAGCTCCGATTCATCTTTTTTACCTATTTCCAAACCAGGATGTATCCCCTATTACCCTTTCACGGGATAACCCTTCATGGGGTGCCAAAGTTTCTTTCACGAAACTGTGTTTTGACCCTCTAGCACTCCATCAGGAACCCTCCTCTATCATTTCAGCTGGTTTGAAAACCTATAGCTACGATCCAAATTTTTATCTATTTCTTAATCTTAATTTTCATCTACCCTTCCTGGGGTGCCAAAGTTGACTTTCACGAAACTGTGTTTTGACCCTCTAGCACTCCATCAGGAACCCTCCTCTATCACTTAAGCTGGTTTTAAAAGATATAGCTCCGATTCACTTTTTTGTCTATTTCCAAACCAGGATGTATCCACTATGACCCTTTCACGGGATTACCCTTCCTCGGGTGCCAAGGTTGACTTTCACGAAACTGTGTTTTGACCCCCTAGCATTCCATCAGGAAACCTCCTCTATCATTTCAGCTGGTTTGAAAACCTCTAGCTCCGATTCAACTTTTTATTTATGTCTAAACCACGATGTATCCCATATTACCCTTTCATGCGATTACCCTTCCTGGGGTGCCAAAGTTAACTTTCACGAAACTGTGTTTTGACCCTCTAGCACTCCATCAGGAAACCTCCTCTATCACTTCAGCTGGTTTTAAAACATATAGCTCCGATTCACTTTTGTACCTATTTCCAAACCATGATGTATCCACTTTTACCCTTTCACGGGATTACCCTTCCTCGAGTGCCAAATTTGACTTTCTTGAAACTATGTTTTCAACCTCTAGCACTCCATCAGGAACCCTCCTCTATCATTTCAGCTGGTTTGAAAACCTGTACCTACGATTCAAATTTTTATCTATTTCTAAACCAGGATGTATCCCCTATTACCCCTTCACTTGATTACCCTTCCTGGGGTGCCAAAGTTGACTTTTGCAAAACTGTGTTTTGACCCTCTAGCACTCCATCAGGAACCCTTCTCTATCATTTCAGCTGGTTTGAAAACCTGTAGCTACGATTCACCTTTCTACCTATTTCCAAACCAGGATGTATCCACTATTACCCTTTCACGGGATTACCCTTCCTGGGGTGCCAAAGTTGACTTTCATGAAACTGTGTTTTGACCCTCTATCACTCCATCAGGAACCCTCCTCTTTCATTTCAGCTGGTTTGAAAACATATAGCTCCGATGCACATTTTTACCTATTTCCAAACCAGGATGTATCCACTATTACCCTTTCACGGGATTACCCTTCCTGGGGTGCCAAAGTTGACTTTCTCAAAACTGTGTTTTGACCCTCTAGCATTCCATCAGAAAACCTCCTCTCTCATTTCAGATTTTTTAAAAGCATATAGCTCTGATTCATTTTTTTTACCTATTTCCAAACCAGCATGTATCCCCTGTCACCCTTTCACGGGATTACCCTTCCTGGGGTGCCAAAGTTGACTTTCACGAAACTGTGTTTTGACCCTCTAGCACTCCATCAGGAACCCTCTTCTATCATTTCAGCTGGTTTGAAAACCTGTAGCTACGATCCAAATTTTTATCTATTTCTAAACCAGGATGTACCCCGTATGACCCTTTCACGGGATTACCCTTCCTGGGGTGCCAAAGTTGACTTTCATGAAACTGTGTTTTGACCCTCTAGCATTCCATCAGGAAACCTCCTGTATCATTTCAGATGGTTTTAAAACATATAGCTCCGATTCATCTTTTTTACCTATTTCCAAACCAGTATCTATCCCCTATTACCCTTTCACGGGATTACCCTTCCTGGGGTGCCAAAGTTGACTTTCACGAAACTGTGTTTTGACCCTCTAGCACTCCATCAGGAAACCTCCTCTATCATTTCAGCTGGTTTTAAAACATATAGCTCCGATTCACTTTTTTACCTATTTCCAAACCACGATGTATCCACTATTACCCTTTCACGGGATTACCCTTCCTCGAGTGCCAGATTTGACTTTCTTGAAACTCTGTTTTCACCCTCTAACACTCCATCAGGAAACCTCCTCTATCATTTCAGCTGGTTTGAAAACCTGTAGCTACGATCCAAATTTTTATCTATTTCTTAATCTTAATTTTTATCTACCCTTCCTGGGGTGCCAAAGTTGACTTTCTCAAAACTGTGTTTTGACCCTCTAGCACTCCATCAGGAAACCTCCTCTCTCATTTCAGACTTTTTAAAAACATATAGCTCTGATTCATCTTTTTTACCTATTTCCAAACCAGGATGTATCCCCTGTCACCCTTTCACGGGATTACCCTTCCTGGGGTGCCAAAATTGACTTTCACGAAACTGTGTTTTGACCCTCTAGCACTCCATCAGGAACCCTCTTCTATCATTTGAGCTGGTTTCAAAACCTGTACCTCCGACTCACAATTTTCCCTATTTCCAAACCAGGATGTATCCACTATTACCCTTTCACGGGATTACCCTTCCTGGGGTGCCAAAGTTGACTTTCTCAAAACTGTGTTTTGACCCTCTAGCATTCCATCAGGAAACGTCCTCTATCATTTCAGATGGTTTTAAAACATATAGCTCCGATTCATCTTTTTTACCTATTTCCGAACCAAGGATGTATCCCCTAATACCCTTTCATGGGATTTCCCTTCCTCGGGTGCCAAGGTTGACTTTCACGAAACTGTGTTTTGAACCTCTAGCATTCCATCAGGAAACCTCCTCTATCATTTGAGCATTTTCGAAAACCTCTAGCTCCGATTCAACTTTTTGTTTATTTCTAAACCACGATGTATCCCATATTACCCTTTCATGCGATTACCCTTCCTGGGGTGCCAAAGGTGACTTTCACGAAACTGTGATTTGACCCCCTAGCACTCCATCAGGAACCATCCCTATATCATTTCAGCTGGTTTCAAAACATATAGCTCCGATTCACTTTTTTACCTATTTCCAAACCATGATGTATCCACTATTACCCTTTCATGGGATTACCCTTCCTGGGGTGCCAAAGTTGACTTTCTCAAAACTGTGTTTTGACCCTCTAGCATTCCATCAGGAAACCTGCTCTATCATTTCAGCTGGTTTTAAAACATATAGCTCCGATTCACTTTTTTACCTATTTCCAAACTATTATGTATCCACTATTACCTTTTCACGGGATGACCCTTCCTCGAGTGCCAAATTTGACTTTCTCAAAACTATGTTTTGACCCTCTAGCACTCCATCAGGAACCATGCTCTATCATTTCAGCTGGTTTGAAAACCTGTAGCTACGATGCAAATTTTTATCTATTTTTAAACCAGGATGTATCCCCTTTGACCCTTTCACGGGATTACCCTTCCTGGGGTGCCAAAGTTGACTTTCGCGAAACTGTGTTTTGACCCTCTAGCACTCCATCAGGAACCCTTCTCTATCATTTCAGCTGGTTTGAAAACCTGTTGCTACGATTCACCTTTCTACCTATTTCCAAACCAGGATGTATCCCCTATGACCCTTTCACGGGATTACCCTTTCTGGGGTGCCAAAGTTGACTTTCACGAAACTGTGTTTTGACCCTCCAGCACTCCATCAGGAACCCTCCTCTATCATTTCAGCTGGTTTCAAAACCTGTAGCTACGATTCACATTTTTATCTATTTCTAAACCAGGATGTATCCCCTATGACCCTTTCACGGGATTACCCTTCCTGGGGTGCCAAAGTTGACTTTCACGAAACTGTGTTTTGACCCTCTAGCACTCCATCAGGAACCCTCCTCTATCATTTCAGCTGGTTTGAAAACTTGTAGCTCCGATTCACTTTTTTACCTATTTCCAAACCATGATGTATCCACTATTACCCTTTCACGGGATTACCCTTCCTCGAGTGCCAAATTTGACTTTCTTGCAACTGTGTTTTGACCCTCTAGCACTCCATCAGGAACCCTCCTCTATCATTTCAGCTGGTTTGAAAACCTGTAGCGACGATCCAAATTTTTATCTATTTCTAAACCAGGATGTATCCCCTATGACCCTTTCACGGGATTACCCTTCCTGGGGTGCCAAATTTGACTTTCATGAAACTGTGTTTTGACCCTCTAGCAATCCATCAGGAAACCTCCTCTATCATTTCAGATGGTTTTAAAACATATAGCTCCGATTTATCTTTTTTACCTATTTCCAAACCAGGATGTATCCCCTATGACCCTTTCATGGGATTTCCCTTCCTGGGGTGCCAAAGTTGACTTTCACGAAACTGTGTTTTGACCCTCTATCACTCCATCAGGAACCCTCTTCTATCATTTGAGCTGGTTTCAAAACCTGTACCTCCGACTCACAATTTTCCCTATTTCCAAACCAGGATGTATCCCCTATTACCCTTTCATGTGATTACCCTTCCTGGGGTGCCAAAGGTGACTTTCACGAAACTGTGTTTTGACCCCCTAGCACTCCATCAGGAACCATCCCTATATCATTTCAGGTGGTTTGAAAACATATAGCTCCGATTCACTTTTTTACCTATTTCCAAACCATGATGTATCCACTATTACCCTTTCACGGGATTACCCTTCCTGGGGTGCCAAAGTTGACTTTCTCAAATCTGTGTTTTGACCCTCTAGCATTCCATCAGGAAACCTGCTCTATCATTTCAGCTGGTTTTAAAACATATAGCTCCGATTCACTTTTTTACCTATTTCCAAACCATGATGTATCCACTATTACCTTTTCACGGGATGACCCTTCCTCGAGTGCCAAATTTGACTTTCTCAAAACTATGTTTTGACCCTCTAGCACTCCATCAGGAACCCTCCTCTATCATTTCAGCTGGTTTGAAAACCTGTAGCTACGATGCAAATTTTTATCTATTTTTAAACCAGGATGTATCCCCTTTGACCCTTTCACGGGATTACCCTTCCTGGGGTGCCAAAGTTGACTTTCTCAAAACTGTGTTTTGACCCTCTAGCATTCCATCAGGAAACCTCCTCTATCATTTCAGCTGGTTTGAAAACCTGTAGCTCCGATTCACCCTTTTTCCTATTTCCAAACCAGGATGTATCCCCTATTACCCTTTCACGGGATTACCCTTCCTGGGGTGCCAAAGTTGACTTTCACGAAACTGTGTTTGGACCCTCTAGCACTCCATCAGGAAGCCTCCTCTATCACTTAAGCTGGTTTTAAAAGATATAGCTCCGATTCACTTTTTTATCTATTTCCAAACCATGATGTATCCACTATTACCCTTTCACGGGATTACCCTTCCTCGGGTGCCAAGGTTCACTTTCACGAAACTGTGTTTTGACCCTCTAGCATTCCATCAGGAAACCTCCTCTATCATTTCAGCTGGTTTGAAAACCTCTTGCTCCGATTCAACTTTTTATTTATTTCTAAACCACGATGTATCCCATATTACCCTTTCATGGGATTACCCTTCCTGGGGTGCCAAAGTTGACTTTCACGAAACTGTGTTTTGACCCCCTAGCACTCCATCAGGAAACCTCCTCTTTCACTTTAGCTGGTTTGAAAACATATAGCTCCGATTCACTTTTGTACCTATTTCCAAACCACGATGTATCCACTTTTACCCTTTCACTGGGATTACCCTTCCTCGAGTGCCAAACTTGACTTTCTTGAAACTATGTTTTCACCCTCTAGCACTCCATCAGGAACCCTCCTCTATCATTTCAGCTGGTTTGAAAACCTGTAGCTACGATTCAAATTTTTATCTATTTCTAAACCAGGATGTATCCCCTATGACCCTTTCACGGGATTACCCTTCCTGGGGTGCCAAAGTTGACTTTCACGAAACTGTGTTTTGACCCTCTAGCACTCCATCAGGAACCCTCCTCTATTATTTCAGATGGTTTGAAAACCTGTAGCTACGATTCACCTTTTTACCTATTTCCAAACCAGGATGTATCCACTATAACCATTTCACGGGATTACCCTTCCTGGGGTGCCAAAGCTGACTTTCACGAAACTGTGTTTTGACCCTCCAGCACTCCATCAGGAACCCTCCTCTATCATTTCAGCTGGTTTGAAAACCTGTAGCTCCGATTCACTTTTTACCTATTTCCAAACCATGATGTATCCACTATTACCCTTTCACGGGATTACCCTTCCTGGGGTGCCAAAATTGACTTTCACGAAACTGTGTTTTGACCCCCTAGCACTCCATCAGGAAACCTCCTCTATCATTTCAGCTGGTTTGAAAACCTCTAGCTCCGATTCAACTTTTTATTTATTTCTAAACCACGATGTATCCCATATTACCCCTTCATGCGATTACCCTTCCTGGGGTGCCAAAATTGACTTTCACGAAACTGTGTTTTGACCCCCTAGCACTCCATCAGGAAACCTCCTCTATCACTTCGGCTGGTTTTAAAACATATAGCTCCGATTCACTTTTGTACCTCTTTCCAAACCATGATGTATCCACTTTTACCCTTTCACGGGATTACCCTTCCTCGAGTGCCAAATTTGACTTTCTTGAAACTATGTTTTCACCCTCTAGCACTCCATCAGGAACCCTCCTCTATCATTTCAGCTGGTTTGAAAACCTGTACCTACGATTCAAATTTTTATCTATTTCTAAACCAGGATGTATCCCCTATTACCCCTTCACGGGATTACCCTTCCTGGGGTTCCAAAGTTGACTTTCATAAAAATTGTGTTTTGACCCTCTAGCACTCCATCAGGAACCCTCCTCTTTCATTTCAGATTTTTTAAAAACATATAGCTCTGATTCATCTTTTTTACCTATTTCCAAACCAGGATGTATCCCCTGTCACCCCTTCACGGGATTACCCTTCCTGGGGTGCCAAAGTTGACTTTCACGAAACTGTGTTTTGACCCTCTAGCACTCCATCAGGAACCCTCCTCTAAAATTTCAGCTGGTTTTAAAACCTATAGCTACGATCCAAATTTCTACCTATTTCTTAATCTTAATTTTTATCTACCCTTCCTGTGGTGCCAAAGTTGACTTTCACGAAACTGTGTTTTGACCCTCTAGCATTCCATCAGGAAACCTCCTCTATCATTTCAGCTGGTTTGAAAACCTGTAGCTCCGATTCAACTTTTTATTTATTTCTAAACCACGATGTATCCCATATTACCCTTTCATGCGATTACCCTTCCTGGGGTGCCAAAGTTGACTTTCACGAAACTCTGTTTTGACCCCCTAGCACTCCATCAGGAAACCTCCTCTATCACTTCAGCTGCTTTTAAAACATATAGCTCCGAATCACTTTTGTACCTATTTCCAAACCATGATGTATCCACTTTTACCCTTTCACGGGATTACCCTTCCTCGAGTGCCAAATTTGACTTTCTTGAAACTATGTTTTCACCCTCTAGCACTCCATCAGGAACCCTCCTCTATCATTTCAGCTGGTTTGAAAACCTGTACCTACCATTCAAATTTTTATCTATTTCTAAACCAGGATGTATCCCCTATTACCCCTTCACGGGATTACCCTTCCTGGGGTTCCAAAGTTGACTTTCATGAAACTGTGTTTTGACCCTCTAGCACTCCATCAGGAACCCTCCTCTTTCATTTCAGCTGGTTTGAAAACCTCTAGCTCAGATGCACATTTCTACCTATTTCCAAACCAGGATGTATCCCCTATTAACGTTTCATGGGATTACCCTTCCTGGGGTGCCAAAGTTGACTTTCATGAAACTGTGTTTTGACCCTCTAGCACTCCATCAGGAACCCTCCTCTTTCATTTCAGATTTTTTAAAAACATATAGCTCTGATTCATCTTTTTTACCTATTTCCAAACCAGGATGTATCCCCTGTCACCCCTTCACGGGATTACCCTTCCTGGGGTGCCAAAGTTGACTTTCACGAAACTGTGTTTTGACCCTCCAGCACTCCATCAGGAACCCTCCTCTAAAATTTCAGCTGGTTTTAAAACCTATAGCTACGATCCAAATTTCTACCTATTTCTTAATCTTAATTTTTTTCTACCCTTCCTGTGGTGCCAAAGTTGACTTTCACGAAACTGTGTTTTGACCCCCTAGCACTCCATCAGGAAACCTCCTCTATCACTTCAGCTGCTTTTAAAACATATAGCTCCGAATCACTTTTGTACCTATTTCCAAACCATGATGTATCCACTTTTACCCTTTCACGGGATTACCCTTCCTCGAGTGCCAAATTTGACTTTCTTGAAACTATGTTTTCACCCTCTAGCACTCCATCAGGAACCCTCCTCTATCATTTCAGCTGGTTTGAAAACCTGTACCTACCATTCAAATTTTTATCTATTTCTAAACCAGGATGTATCCCCTATTACCCCTTCACGGGATTACCCTTCCTGGGGTTCCAAAGTTGACTTTCATGAAACTGTGTTTTGACCCTCTAGCACTCCATCAGGAACCCTCCTCTTTCATTTCAGCTGGTTTGAAAACCTCTAGCTCAGATGCACATTTCTACCTATTTCCAAACCAGGATGTATCCCCTATTAACGTTTCATGGGATTACCCTTCCTGGGGTGCCAAAGTTGACTTTCATGAAACTGTGTTTTGACCCTCTAGCACTCCATCAGGAACCCTCCTCTTTCATTTCAGATTTTTTAAAAACATATAGCTCTGATTCATCTTTTTTACCTATTTCCAAACCAGGATGTATCCCCTGTCACCCCTTCACGGGATTACCCTTCCTGGGGTGCCAAAGTTGACTTTCACGAAACTGTGTTTTGACCCTCCAGCACTCCATCAGGAACCCTCCTCTAAAATTTCAGCTGGTTTTAAAACCTATAGCTACGATCCAAATTTCTACCTATTTCTTAATCTTAATTTTTTTCTACCCTTCCTGGGGTGCCAAAGTTGACTTTCACGAAACTGTGTTTTGACCCCCTAGCACTCCATCAGGAAACCTCCTCTATCACTTCAGCTGCTTTTAAAACATATAGCTCCGAATCACTTTTGTACCTATTTCCAAACCATGATGTATCCACTTTTACCCTTTCACGGGATTACCCTTCCTCGAGTGCCAAATTTGACTTTCTTGAAACTATGTTTTCACCCTCTAGCACTCCATCAGGAACCCTCCTCTATCATTTCAGCTGGTTTGAAAACCTGTACCTACCATTCAAATTTTTATCTATTTCTAAACCAGGATGTATCCCCTATTACCCCTTCACGGGATTACCCTTCCTGGGCTTCCAAAGTTGACTTTCATGAAACTGTGTTTTGACCCTCTAGCACTCCATCAGGAACCCTCCTCTATCATTTCAGCTGGTTTGAAAACATATAGCTCCGATGCACATTTTTACCTATTTCCAAACCAGGATGTATCCCCTATGACCCTTTCACGGGATTACCCTTCCTGGGGTGCCAAAGTTGACTTTCATGAAACTGTGTTTTGACCCTCTAGCACTCCATCAGGAACCCTCCTCTATCATTTCATCTTGTTTGAAAACCTGTACCTACGATTCAAATTTTCATCTATTTCTAAACCAGGATGTATCCCCTATTACCCCTACACGGGTTTACCCTTCCTGGGGTGCCAAAGTTGACTTTCGCAATACTGTGTTTTGACCCTCTAGCACTCCATCAGGAACCCTTCTCTATCACTTCAGCTGGTTTGAAAACCTGTAGCTACGATTCACCTTTCTACCTATTTCCAAACCAGGATGTATCCACTATTACCCTTTCACGGGATTACCCTTCCTGGGGTGCCAAAGTTGACTTTCATGAAACTGTGTTTTGACCCTCTATCACTCCATCAGGAACCCTCCTCTTTCATATCAGCTGGTTTGAAAACCTCTAGCTCAGATGCACATTTCTACCTATTTCCAAACCAGGATGCATCCCCTATTACCGTTTCATGGGATTACCCTTCCTGGGGTGCCAAAGTTGACTTTCATGAAACTGTGTTTTGACCCTCTAGCACTCCATCAGGAAACCTCCTCTATCATTTCAGCTGGTTTGAAAACATATAGCTCCGATGCACATTTTTACCTATTTCCAAACCTGGATGTATCCACTATTACCCTTTCACGGGATTACCCTTCCTGGGGTGCCAAAGTTGACTTTCTCAAAACTGTGTTTTGACCCTCTAGCATTCCATCAGAAAACCTCCTCTCTCATTTCACATTTTTTAAAAACATATAGCTCTGATTCATCTTTTTTACCTATTTCCAAACCAGGATGTATCCCCTGTCACCCCTTCACGGGATTACCCTTCCTGGGGTGCCAAAGTTGACTTTCACGAAACTGTGTTTTGACCCTCTAGCACTCCATCAGGAACCCTCTTCTATCATTTCAGCTGGTTTGAAAACCTGTAGCTACGATCCAAATTTTAATCTATTTCTAAACCAGGATGTATCCCCTATGACCCTTTCACGGGATTACCCTTCCTGGGGTGCCAAAGTTGACTTTCATGAAACTGTGTATTGACCCTCTAGCATTCCATCAGGAAACCTCCTGTATCATTTCAGATGGTTTTAAAACATATAGCTCCGATTCATCTTTTTTACCTATTTCCAAACCAGGATGTATCCCCTATTACCCTTTCACGGGATAACCCTTCATGGGGTGCCAAAGTTTCTTTCACGAAACTGTGTTTTGACCCTCTAGCACTCCATCAGGAACCCTCCTCTATCATTTCAGCTGGTTTGAAAACCTATAGCTACGATCCAAATTTTTATCTATTTCTTAATCTTAATTTTCATCTACCCTTCCTGGGGTGCCAAAGTTGACTTTCACGAAACTGTGTTTTGACCCTCTAGCACTCCATCAGGAACCCTCCTCTATCACTTAAGCTGGTTTTAAAAGATATAGCTCCGATTCACTTTTTTGTCTATTTCCAAACCAGGATGTATCCACTATGACCCTTTCACGGGATTACCCTTCCTCGGGTGCCAAGGTTGACTTTCACGAAACTGTGTTTTGACCCCCTAGCATTCCATCAGGAAACCTCCTCTATCATTTCAGCTGGTTTGAAAACCTCTAGCTCCGATTCAACTTTTTATTTATGTCTAAACCACGATGTATCCCATATTACCCTTTCATGCGATTACCCTTCCTGGGGTGCCAAAGTTAACTTTCACGAAACTGTGTTTTGACCCTCTAGCACTCCATCAGGAAACCTCCTCTATCACTTCAGCTGGTTTTAAAACATATAGCTCCGATTCACTTTTGTACCTATTTCCAAACCATGATGTATCCACTTTTACCCTTTCACGGGATTACCCTTCCTCGAGTGCCAAATTTGACTTTCTTGAAACTATGTTTTCAACCTCTAGCACTCCATCAGGAACCCTCCTCTATCATTTCAGCTGGTTTGAAAACCTGTACCTACGATTCAAATTTTTATCTATTTCTAAACCAGGATGTATCCCCTATTACCCCTTCACTTGATTACCCTTCCTGGGGTGCCAAAGTTGACTTTTGCAAAACTGTGTTTTGACCCTCTAGCACTCCATCAGGAACCCTTCTCTATCATTTCAGCTGGTTTGAAAACCTGTAGCTACGATTCACCTTTCTACCTATTTCCAAACCAGGATGTATCCACTATTACCCTTTCACGGGATTACCCTTCCTGGGGTGCCAAAGTTGACTTTCTCAAAACTGTGTTTTGACCCTCTAGCATTCCATCAGAAAACCTCCTCTCTCATTTCAGATTTTTTAAAAGCATATAGCTCTGATTCATTTTTTTTACCTATTTCCAAACCAGCATGTATCCCCTGTCACCCTTTCACGGGATTACCCTTCCTGGGGTGCCAAAGTTGACTTTCACGAAACTGTGTTTTGACCCTCTAGCACTCCATCAGGAACCCTCTTCTATCATTTCAGCTGGTTTGAAAACCTGTAGCTACGATCCAAATTTTTATCTATTTCTAAACCAGGATGTACCCCGTATGACCCTTTCACGGGATTACCCTTCCTGGGGTGCCAAAGTTGACTTTCATGAAACTGTGTTTTGACCCTCTAGCATTCCATCAGGAAACCTCCTGTATCATTTCAGATGGTTTTAAAACATATAGCTCCGATTCATCTTTTTTACCTATTTCCAAACCAGTATCTATCCCCTATTACCCTTTCACGGGATTACCCTTCCTGGGGTGCCAAAGTTGACTTTCACGAAACTGTGTTTTGACCCTCTAGCACTCCATCAGGAAACCTCCTCTATCATTTCAGCTGGTTTTAAAACATATAGCTCCGATTCACTTTTTTACCTATTTCCAAACCACGATGTATCCACTATTACCCTTTCACGGGATTACCCTTCCTCGAGTGCCAGATTTGACTTTCTTGAAACTCTGTTTTCACCCTCTAACACTCCATCAGGAAACCTCCTCTATCATTTCAGCTGGTTTGAAAACCTGTAGCTACGATCCAAATTTTTATCTATTTCTTAATCTTAATTTTTATCTACCCTTCCTGGGGTGCCAAAGTTGACTTTCTCAAAACTGTGTTTTGACCCTCTAGCACTCCATCAGGAAACCTCCTCTCTCATTTCAGACTTTTTAAAAACATATAGCTCTGATTCATCTTTTTTACCTATTTCCAAACCAGGATGTATCCCCTGTCACCCTTTCACGGGATTACCCTTCCTGGGGTGCCAAAATTGACTTTCACGAAACTGTGTTTTGACCCTCTAGCACTCCATCAGGAACCCTCTTCTATCATTTGAGCTGGTTTCAAAACCTGTACCTCCGACTCACAATTTTCCCTATTTCCAAACCAGGATGTATCCACTATTACCCTTTCACGGGATTACCCTTCCTGGGGTGCCAAAGTTGACTTTCTCAAAACTGTGTTTTGACCCTCTAGCATTCCATCAGGAAACGTCCTCTATCATTTCAGATGGTTTTAAAACATATAGCTCCGATTCATCTTTTTTACCTATTTCCGAACCAAGGATGTATCCCCTAATACCCTTTCATGGGATTTCCCTTCCTCGGGTGCCAAGGTTGACTTTCACGAAACTGTGTTTTGAACCTCTAGCATTCCATCAGGAAACCTCCTCTATCATTTGAGCATTTTCGAAAACCTCTAGCTCCGATTCAACTTTTTGTTTATTTCTAAACCACGATGTATCCCATATTACCCTTTCATGCGATTACCCTTCCTGGGGTGCCAAAGGTGACTTTCACGAAACTGTGATTTGACCCCCTAGCACTCCATCAGGAACCATCCCTATATCATTTCAGCTGGTTTCAAAACATATAGCTCCGATTCACTTTTTTACCTATTTCCAAACCATGATGTATCCACTATTATCCTTTCATGGGATTACCCTTCCTGGGGTGCCAAAGTTGACTTTCTCAAAACTGTGTTTTGACCCTCTAGCATTCCATCAGGAAACCTGCTCTATCATTTCAGCTGGTTTTAAAACATATAGCTCCGATTCACTTTTTTACCTATTTCCAAACTATGATGTATCCACTATTACCTTTTCACGGGATGACCCTTCCTCGAGTGCCAAATTTGACTTTCTCAAAACTATGTTTTGACCCTCTAGCACTCCATCAGGAACCATGCTCTATCATTTCAGCTGGTTTGAAAACCTGTAGCTACGATGCAAATTTTTATCTATTTTTAAACCAGGATGTATCCCCTTTGACCCTTTCACGGGATTACCCTTCCTGGGGTGCCAAAGTTGACTTTCGCGAAACTGTGTTTTGACCCTCTAGCACTCCATCAGGAACCCTTCTCTATCATTTCAGCTGGTTTGAAAACCTGTTGCTACGATTCACCTTTCTACCTACTTCCAAACCAGGATGTATCCCCTATGACCCTTTCACGGGATTACCCTTTCTGGGGTGCCAAAGTTGACTTTCACGAAACTGTGTTTTGACCCTCCAGCACTCCATCAGGAACCCTCCTCTATCATTTCAGCTGGTTTCAAAACCTGTAGCTACGATTCACATTTTTATCTATTTCTAAACCAGGATGTATCCCCTATGACCCTTTCACGGGATTACCCTTCCTGGGGTGCCAAAGTTGACTTTCACGAAACTGTGTTTTGACCCTCTAGCACTCCATCAGGAACCCTCCTCTATCATTTCAGCTGGTTTGAAAACTTGTAGCTCCGATTCACTTTTTTACCTATTTCCAAACCATGATGTATCCACTATTACCCTTTCACGGGATTACCCTTCCTCGAGTGCCAAATTTGACTTTCTTGCAACTCTGTTTTGACCCTCTAGCACTCCATCAGGAACCCTCCTCTATCATTTCAGCTGGTTTGAAAACCTGTAGCGACGATCCAAATTTTTATCTATTTCTAAACCAGGATGTATCCCCTATGACCCTTTCACGGGATTACCCTTCCTGGGGTGCCAAATTTGACTTTCATGAAACTGTGTTTTGACCCTCTAGCAATCCATCAGGAAACCTCCTCTATCATTTCAGATGGTTTTAAAACATATAGCTCCGATTTATCTTTTTTACCTATTTCCAAACCAGGATGTATCCCCTATGACCCTTTCATGGGATTTCCCTTCCTGGGGTGCCAAAGTTGACTTTCACGAAACTGTGTTTTGACCCTCTATCACTCCATCAGGAACCCTCTTCTATCATTTGAGCTGGTTTCAAAACCTGTACCTCCGACTCACAATTTTCCCTATTTCCAAACCAGGATGTATCCCCTATTACCCTTTCATGTGATTACCCTTCCTGGGGTGCCAAAGGTGACTTTCACGAAACTGTGTTTTGACCCCCTAGCACTCCATCAGGAACCATCCCTATATCATTTCAGGTGGTTTGAAAACATATAGCTCCGATTCACTTTTTTACCTATTTCCAAACCATGATGTATCCACTATTACCCTTTCACGGGATTACCCTTCCTGGGGTGCCAAAGTTGACTTTCTCAAAACTGTGTTTTGACCCTCTAGCATTCCATCAGGAAACCTGCTCTATCATTTCAGCTGGTTTTAAAACATATAGCTCCGATTCACTTTTTTACCTATTTCCAAACCATGATGTATCCACTATTACCTTTTCACGGGATGACCCTTCCTCGAGTGCCAAATTTGACTTTCTCAAAACTATGTTTTGACCCTCTAGCACTCCATCAGGAACCCTCCTCTATCATTTCAGCTGGTTTGAAAACCTGTAGCTACGATGCAAATTTTTATCTATTTTTAAACCAGGATGTATCCCCTTTGACCCTTTCACGGGATTACCCTTCCTGGGGTGCCAAAGTTGACTTTCGCGAAACTGTGTTTTGACCCTCTAGCACTCCATCAGGAACCCTTCTCTATCATTTCAGCTGGTTTGAAAACCTGTAGCTACGATTCACCTTTCTACCTATTTCCAAACCAGGATGTATCCCCTATGACCCTTTCACGGGATTACCCTTCCTGGGGTGCCAAAGTTGACTTTCACGAAACTGTGCTTTGACCCTCCAGCACTCCATCAGGAACCCTCCTCTATCATTTCAGCTGGTTTGAAAACCTGTAGCTACGATTCACCTTTCTACCTATTTCCAAACCAGGATGTATCCACCTATGACCCTTTCACGGGATTACCCTTCCTGGGGTGCCAAAGTTGACTTTCACGAAACTGTGTTTTGACCCTCTAGCACTCCATCAGGAACCCTCCTCTATCATTTCAGATGGTTTGAAAACCTGTAGCTACGATTCACATTTTTATCTATTTCTAAACCAGGATGTATCCCCTATGACCCTTTCACGGGATTACCCTTCCTGGGGTGCCAAAGTTGACTTTCACGAAACTGTGTTTTGACCCTCTAGCACTCCATCAGGAACCCTCCTCTATCATTTCAGCTGGTTTGAAAACCTGTAGCTACGATCCAAATTTTTATCTATTACTAAACCAGGATGTATCCCCTGTGACCCTTTCACGGGATTACCCTTCCTCGAGTGCCAAATTTGACTTTCTCAAAACTATGTTTTGACCCTCTAGCACTCCATCAGGAACCCTCCTCTATCATTTCAGCTGGTTTGAAAACCTGTAGCTACGATTCACATTTTTATCTATTTCTAAACCAGGATCTATCCCCTATGACCCTTTCACGGGATTACCCTTCCTGGGGTGCCAAAGTTGACTTTCACGAAACTGTGTTTTGACCCTCTAGCACTCCATCAGGAACCCTCCTCTATCATTTCAGATGGTTTGAAAACCTGTAGCTCCGATTCACTTTTTTACCTATTTCCAAACCAGGATGTATCCACTATTACCCTTTCACGGGATTACCCTTCCTCGAGTGCCAAATTTGACTTTCTTGCAACTCTGTTTTGACCCTCTAGCACTCCATCAGGAACCCTCCTCTATCATTTCAGCTGGTTTGAAAACCTGTAGCTACGATCCAAATTTTTATCTATTTCTAAACCAGGATGTATCCCCTGTGACCCTTTCACGGGATTACCCTTCCTGGGGTGCCAAAGTTGACTTTCATGAAACTGTGTTTTGACCCTCTAGCACTCCATCAGGAAACCTCCTCTATCATTTCAGATGGTTTTAAAACATATAGCTCCGATTTATCTTTTTTACCTATTTCCAAACCAGGATGTATCCCCTATGACCCTTTCACGGGATTACCCTTCCTGGGGTGCCAAAGTTGACTTTCACGAAACTGTGTTTTGAACCTCTAGCATTCCATCAGGAAACCTCCTCTATCATTTGAGCATTTTCGAAAACCTCTAGCTCCAATTCAACTTTTTGTTTCTTTCTAAACCACGATGTATCCCATATTACCCTTTCATGCGATTACCCTTCCTGGGGTGCCAAAGGTGACTTTCACGAAACTGTGTTTTGACCCCCTAGCACTCCATCAGGAACCATCCCTATATCATTTCAGGTGGTTTGAAAACATATAGCTCCGATTCACTTTTGTACCTATTTCCAAACCATGATGTATCCACTATTAGCCTTTCACGGGATTACCCTTCCTGGTGTGCCAAAGTTGACTTTCTCAAAACTGTGTTTTGACCCTCTAGCATTCCATCAGGAAACCTGCTCTATCATTTCAGCTGGTTTTAAAACATATAGCTCCGATTCACTTTTTTGCCTATTTCCAAACTATGATGTATCCACTATTACCTTTTCACGGGATGACCCTTCCTCGAGTGCCAAATTTGACTTTCTCAAAACTATGTTTTGACCCTCTAGCACTCCATCAGGAACCCTCCTCTATCATTTCAGCTGGTTTGAAAACCTGTAGCTACGATTCACCTTTCTACCTATTTCCAAACCAGGATGTATCCCCTATGACCCTTTCACGGGATTACCCTTCCTGGGGTGCCAAAGTTGACTTTCACGAAACTGTGTTTTGACCCTCTAGCACTCCATCAGGAACCCTCCTCTATCATTTCAGCTGGTTTCAAAACCTGTAGCTACGATTCACATTTTTATCTATTTCTAAACCAGGATGTATCCCCTATGACCCTTTCACGGGATTACCCTTCCTGGGGTGCCAAAGTTGACTTTCACGAAACTGTGTTTTGACCCTCTAGCACTCCATCAGGAACCCTCCTCTATCATTTCAGCTGGTTTGAAAACCTGTAGCTCCGATTCACTTTTTTACCTATTTCCAAAACATGATGTATCCACTATTACCCCCTCACGGGATTACCCTTCCTCGAGTGCCAAATTTGACTTTCTTGCAACTCTGTTTTGACCCTCTAGCACTCCATCAGGAACCCTCCTCTATCATTTCAGCTGGTTTGAAAACCTGTAGCTACGATCCAAATTTTAATCTATTTCTAAACCAGGATGTATCCCCTTTGACCCTTTCACGGGATTACCCTTCCTGGGGTGCCAAAGTTGACTTTCATGAAACTGTGTTTTGACCCTCTAGCAATCCATCAGGAAACCTCCTCTATCATTTCAGATGGTTTTAAAACATATAGCTCCGATTTATCTTTTTTACCTATTTCCAAACCAGGATGTATCCCCTATGACCCTTTCACGGGATTACCCTTCCTGGGGTGCCAAAGTTGACTTTCACGAAACTGTGTTTTGACAATCTAGCACTCCATCAGGAACCCTCTTCTATCATTTGAGCTGGTTTCAAAACCTGTACCTCCGACTCACAATTTTCCCTATTTCCAAACCAGGATGTATCCCCTATTACCCTTTTACGGGATTACCCTTCCTGGGGTGCCAAAGTTGACTTTCTCAAAACTGTGTTTTGACCCTCTAGCATTCCATCAGGAAACGTCCTCTATCACTTCAGATGGTTTTAAAACATATAGCTCCGATTCATCTTTTTTACCTATTTCCGAACCAAGGATGTATCCCCTATTACCTTTTCATGGGATTACCCTTCCTCGGGTGCCAAGGTTGACTTTCACGAAACTGTGTTTTGAACCTCTAGCATTCCATCAGGAAACCTCCTCTATCATTTGAGCATTTTCGAAAACCTCTAGCTCCGATTCAACTTTTTGTTTATTTCTAAACCACGATGTATCCCATATTACCCTTTCATGGGATTACCCTTCCTGGGGTGCCAAAGTTGACTTTCACGAAACTGTGTTTTGACCCCCTAGCACTCCATCAGGAACCCTCCTCTATCATTTCAGCTGGTTTGAAAGCCTCTAGCTCCGATTCATCTTTTTTACCTATTTCCAAACCATGATGTATCCACTATCACCCTTTAACGGGATTACCCTTCCTGGGGTGCCAAAGTTGACTTTCACGAAACTGTGTTTTGACCCTCTAGCACTCCATCAGGAACCCTCTTCTATCATTTCAGCTGGTTTGAAAACCTGTAGCTACGATCCAAATTTTTACCTATTTCCAAACCATGATGTATCCACTATCACCCTTTCACGGGATTACCCTTCCTGGGGTGCCAAAGTTGACTTTCACGAAACTGTGTTTTGACCCTCTAGCACTCCATCAGGAACCCTCTTCTATCATTTCAGCTGGTTTGAAAACCTGTAGCTACGATCCAAATTTTTATCTATTTCTAAACCAGGATGTATCCCCTATGACCCTTTCACGGGATTACCCTTCCTGGGGTGCCAAAGTTGACTTTCTTGAAACTGTGTTTTGACCCTCTAGCATTCCATCAGGAAACCTCCTGTATCATTTGAGATGGTTTTAAAACATATAGCTCCGATTCATCTTTTTTACCTATTTCCAAACCAGGATCTATCCCCTATGACCCTTTCACGGGATAACCCTTCCTGGGGTGCCAAAGTTGACTTTCACGAAACTGTGTTTTGACCCTCTAGCACTCCATCAGGAAACCTCCTCTATCATTTCAGCTGGTTTTAAATCATATAGCTCCGATTCACTTTTCTACCTATTTCCAAAAAACGATGTATCCACTATGACCCTTTCACGGGATTACCCTTCCTCGAGTGCCAGATTTGACTTTCTTGAAACTCTGTTTTGACCTTCTGGCACTCCATCAGGAACCCTCCTCTATCATTTCAGCTGGTTTGAAAACCTGTAGCTACGATCCAAATTTTTATCTATTTCTTAATCTTAATTTTTATCTACCCTTCCTGGGGTGCCAAAGTTGACTTTCTCAAAACTGTGTTTTGACCCTCTAGCACTCCATCAGAAAACCTCCTCTCTCATTTCAGATTTTTTAAAAACATATAGCTCTGATTCATCTTTTTTACCTATTTCCAAACCAGGATGTATCCCCTGTCACCCTTTCACGGGATTACCCTTCCTGGGGTGCCAAAGTTGACTTTCGCGAAACTGTGTTTTGACCCTCTAGCACTCCATCAGGAACCCTTCTCTATCTTTTAAGCTGGTTTGAAAACCTGTAGCTACGATTCACCTTTTTACCTATTTCCAAACGATGATGTATCCACTATTACCCTTTCACGGGATTACCCTTCCTGGGGTGCCAAAGCTGACTTTCATGAAACTGTGTTTTCACCCCCTAGCACTCCATCAGGAACCCTCGTCTATCATTTCAGCTGGTTTGAAAACCTCCACCTCCGATTCACATTTTTACCTATTTGCAAACCAGGATGTATCCACTATTACCATTTCACGGGATTACCCTTCCTGGGGTGCCAAAGTTGACTTTCACGAAACTGTGTTTTGACCCTCTAGCACTCCATCAGGAAACCTCCTCTATCATTTCAGCTGGTTTGAAAACCTGTAGCTCCGATTCACTGTTTTATCTATTTCCAAACCATGATGTATCCACTATTACCCTTTCACGGGATTACCCTTCCTGGGGTGCCAAGGTTGACTTTCACGAAACTGTGTTTTGAACCTCTAGCATTCCATCAGGAAAAGTCCTCTATCATTTGAGCATTTTCGAAAATCTCTAGCTCCGATTCAACTTTTTGTTTATTTCTAAACCAGGATGTATCCCATATTACCCTTTCATGCGATTACCCTTCCTGGGGTGCCAAAGTTGACTTTCACGAAACTGTGTTTTGACCCCCTAGCACTCCATCAGGAACCATCCCTATATCATTTCAGGTGGTTTGAAAACATATAGCTCCGATTCACTTTTTTTCCTATTTCCAAACCATGATGTATCCACTATTACCCTTTCACGGGATTACCCTTCCTGGGGTGCCAAAGTTGACTTTCTCAAAACTGTGTTTTGACCCTCTAGCATTCCATCAGGAAACCAGCTGGTTTGAAAACCTGTAGCTACGATTCACCTTTTTACCTATTTCCAAACCACGATGTATCCACTATTACCCTTTCACGGGATTACCCTTCCTGGGGTGCCAAAGTTTACTTTCACGAAACTGTGTTTTGACCCCCTAGCACTCCATCAGGAACCCTCCTCTATCATTTCAGCTGGTTTGAAAGCCTCTAGCTCCGATTCTCATTTTTACCTATTTGCACACCAGGATGTATCCACTATTACCATTTCACGGGATTACCCTTCCTGGGGTGCCAAAGTTGACTTTCACGAAACTGTGTTTTGACCCTCTAGCACTCCATCAGGAACCCTCCTCTATCATTTCAGCTGGTTTGAAAACCTGTAGCTCCGATTCACTTTTTTACCTATTTCCAAACCATGATGTATCCACTATTACCCTTTCACGGGATTACCCTTCCTCGAGTGCCAAATTTGACTTTCTTGCAACTCTGTTTTGACCCTCTAGCACTCCATCAGTAACCCTCCTCTATCATTTCAGCTGGTTTGAAAACCTGTAGCTACGATCCAAATTTTTATCTATTTCTAAACCAGGATGTATCCCCTATGACCCTTTCACGGGATTACCCTTCCTGGGGTGCCAAAGTTGACTTTCTCAAAACTGTGTTTTCACCCTCTAGCATTCCATCAGGAAACCTCCTGTATCATTTCAGATGGTTTTAAAACATGTAGCTCCGATTCATCTTTTTTACCTATTTCCAAACCAGGATCTATCCCCTATGACCCTTTCACGGGATTACCCTTCCTGGGGTGCCAAAGTTGACTTTCACGAAACTGTGTTTTGACCCTCTAGCACTCCATCAGGAAACCTCCTCTATCATTTCAGCTGGTTTTAAAACATATAGCTCCGATTCACTTTTTCACCTATTTCCAAAACACGATGTATCCACTATTACCCTTTCACGGGATTACCCTTCCTCGAGTGCCAGATTTGACATTCTTGAAACTCTGTTTTGACCCTCTAGCACTCCATCAGGAACCCTCCTCTATCATTTCAGCTGGTTTGAAAACCTGTAGCTACGATTCAAATTTTTATCTATTTCTAAACCAGGATGTATCCCCTATGACCCTTTCACGGGATTACCCTTCCTGGGGTGCCAAAGTTGACTTTCACGAAACTGTGTTTTGACCCTCTACCACTCCATCAGGAACCCTCCTCTATCATTTCAGCTGGTTTGAAAACCTGTAGCTCCGATTCACTTTTTACCAATTTCCAAACCAGGATGTATCCACTATTACCCTTTCACGGGATTACCCTTCCTCGAGTGCCAAATTTGACATTCTTGCAACTCTGTTTTGACCCTCTAGCACTCCATCAGGAACCCTCCTCTATCATTTCAGCTGGTTTGAAAACCTGTAGCTACGATCCAAATTTTTATCTATTTCAAAACCAGGATGTATCCCCTATGACCCTTTCACGGGATTACCCTTCCTGGGGTGCCAAAGCTGACTTTCACGAAACTGTGTTTTGACCCTCTAGCATTCCATCAGGAAACCAGCTGGTTTGAAAACCTGTAGCTACGATTCACCTTTTTACCTATTTCCAAACCACGATGTATCCACTATTACCCTTTCACGGGATTACCCTTCCTGGGGTGCCAAAGTTGACTTTCACGAAACTGTGTTTTGACCCCCTAGCACTCCATCAGGAACCCTCCTCTATCATTTCAGCTGGTTTGAAAGCCTCTAGCTCCGATTCTCATTTTTACCTATTTGCACACCAGGATGTATCCACTATTACCATTTCACGGGATTACCCTTCCTGGGGTGCCAAAGCTGACTTTCACGAAACTGTGTTTTGACCCTCTAGCACTCCATCAGGAACCCTCCTCTATCATTTCAGCTGGTTTGAAAACCTGTAGCTCCGATTCACTTTTTTACCTATTTCCAAACCATGATGTATCCACTATTACCCTTTCACGGGATTACCCTTCCTCGAGTGCCAAATTTGACTTTCTTGCAACTCTGTTTTGACCCTCTAGCACTCCATCAGTAACCCTCCTCTTTCATTTCAGCTGGTTTGAAAACCTGTAGCTACGATCCAAATTTTTATCTATTTCTAAACCAGGATGTATCCCCTATGACCCTTTCACGGGATTACCCTTCCTGGGGTGCCAAAGTTGACTTTCTCAAAACTGTGTTTTCACCCTCTAGCATTCCATCAGGAAACCTCCTGTATCATTTCAGATGGTTCTAAAACATATAGCTCCGATTCATCTTTTTTACCTATTTCCAAACCAGGATCTATCCCCTATTACCCTTTCACGGGATTACCCTTCCTGGGGTGCCAAAGTTGACTTTCACGAAACTGTGTTTTGACCCTCTAGCACTCCATCAGGAAACCTCCTCTATCATTTCAGCTGGTTTTAAAACATATAGCTCCGATTCACTTTTTCACCTATTTCCAAAACACGATGTATCCACTATTACCCTTTCACGGGATTACCCTTCCTCGAGTGCCAGATTTGACATTCTTGAAACTCTGTTTTGACCCTCTAGCACTCCATCAGGAACCCTCCTCTATCATTTCAGCTGGTTTGAAAACCTGTAGCTACGATTCAAATTTTTATCTATTTCTAAACCAGGATGTATCCCCTATGACCCTTTCACGGGATTACCCTTCCTGGGGTGCCAAAGTTGACTTTCACGAAACTGTGTTTTGACCCTCTAGCACTCCATCAGGAACCCTCCTCTATCATTTCAGCTGGTTTGAAAACCTGTAGCTCCGATTCACTTTTTACCAATTTCCAAACCAGGATGTATCCACTATTACCCTTTCACGGGATTACCCTTCCTCGAGTGCCAAATTTGACATTCTTGCAACTCTGTTTTGACCCTCTAGCACTCCATCAGGAACCCTCCTCTATCATTTCAGCTGGTTTGAAAACCTGTAGCTACGATCCAAATTTTTATCTATTTCAAAACCAGGATGTATCCCCTATGACCCTTTCACGGGATTACCCTTCCTGGGGTGCCAAAGCTGACTTTCACGAAACTGTGTTTTGACCCTCTAGCATTCCATCAGGAAACCAGCTGGTTTGAAAACCTGTAGCTACGATTCACCTTTTTACCTATTTCCAAACCACGATGTATCCACTATTACCCTTTCACGGGATTACCCTTCCTGGGGTGCCAAAGTTGACTTTCACGAAACTGTGTTTTGACCCCCTAGCACTCCATCAGGAACCCTCCTCTATCATTTCAGCTGGTTTGAAAGCCGCTAGCTCCGATTCTCATTTTTACCTATTTGCACACCAGGATGTATCCACTATTACCATTTCACGGGATTACCCTTCCTGGGGTGCCAAAGCTGACTTTCACGAAACTGTGTTTTGACCCTCTAGCACTCCATCAGGAACCCTCCTCTATCATTTCAGCTGGTTTGAAAACCTGTAGCTCCGATTCACTTTTTTACCTATTTCCAAACCATGATGTATCCACTATTACCCTTTCACGGGATTACCCTTCCTCGAGTGCCAAATTTGACTTTCTTGCAACTCTGTTTTGACCCTCTAGCACTCCATCAGTAACCCTCCTCTTTCATTTCAGCTGGTTTGAAAACCTGTAGCTACGATCCAAATTTTTATCTATTTCTAAACCAGGATGTATCCCCTATGACCCTTTCACGGGATTACCCTTCCTGGGGTGCCAAAGTTGACTTTCTCAAAACTGTGTTTTCACCCTCTAGCATTCCATCAGGAAACCTCCTGTATCATTTCAGATGGTTTTAAAACATATAGCTCCGATTCATCTTTTTTACCTATTTCCAAACCAGGATCTATCCCCTATTACCCTTTCACGGGATTACCCTTCCTCGAGTGCCAGATTTGACATTCTTGAAACTCTGTTTTGACCCTCTAGCACTCCATCAGGAACCCTCCTCTATCATTTCAGCTGGTTTGAAAACCTGTAGCTACGATTCAAATTTTTATCTATTTCTAAACCAGGATGTATCCCCTATGACCCTTTCACGGGATTACCCTTCCTGGGGTGCCAAAGTTGACTTTCACGAAACTGTGTTTTGACCCTCTAGCACTCCATCAGGAACCCTCCTCTATCATTTCAGCTGGTTTGAAAACCTGTAGCTCCGATTCACTTTTTACCAATTTCCAAACCAGGATGTATCCACTATTACCCTTTCACGGGATTACCCTTCCTCGAGTGCCAAATTTGACATTCTTGCAACTCTGTTTTGACCCTCTAGCACTCCATCAGGAACCCTCCTCTATCATTTCAGCTGGTTTGAAAACCTGTAGCTACGATCCAAATTTTTATCTATTTCAAAACCAGGATGTATCCCCTATGACCCTTTCACGGGATTACCCTTCCTGGGGTGCCAAAGTTGACTTTCATGAAACTGTGTTTTGACCCTCTAGCAATCCATGAGGAAACCTCCTGAATCATTTCAGATGGTTTTAAAACATATAGCTCCGATTCATCTTTTTTACCTATTTCCAAACCAGGATCTATCCCCTACTACCCTTTCACGGGATTACCCTTCCTGGGGTGCCAAAGTAGACTTTCACGAAACTGTGTTTTGACCCTCTAGCACTCCATCAGGAAACCTCCTCTATCATTTCAGATGGTTTTAAAACATATAGCTCCGATTCACTTTTTTACCTATTTCCAAGCCACGATGTATCCACTATTACCCTTTCACGGGATTACCCTTCCTCGAGTGCCAAATTTGACTTTCTTCAAACTCTGTTTTGACCCTCTAGCACTCCATCAGGAACCCTCCTCTATCATTTCAGCTGGTATCAAAACCTGTAGCTACGATCCAAATTTTTATCTATTTCTAAACCAGGATGTATTCCCTAGGACCCTTTCACGGGATTACCCTTCCTGGGGTGCCAAAGTTGACTTTCACGAAACTGTGTTTTGACCCTCTAGCACTCCATCAGGAACCCTCCTCTATCATTTCAGCTGGTTTGAAAACCTGTAGCTACGATTCAAATTTTTATCTATTTCTAAACCAGGATGTATCCCCTATGACCCTTTCACGGGATTACCCTTCCTGGGGTGCCAAAGTTGACTTTCGCGAAACTGTGTTTTGACCCTCTAGCACTCCATCAGGAACCCTTCTCTATCATTTAAGCTGGTTTGAAAACCTGTAGCTACGATTCAAATTTTTATCTATTTCTAAACCAGGATGTATCCCCTATGACCCTTTCACGGGATTACCCTTCCTGGGGTGCCAAAGCTGACTTTCACGAAACTGTGTTTTGACCCTCTAGCATTCCATCAGGAAACCAGCTGGTTTGAAAACCTGTAGCTACGATTCACCTTTTTACCTATTTCCAAACCACGATGTATCCACTATTACCCTTTCACGGGATTACCCTTCCTGGGGTGCCAAAGTTGACTTTCACGAAACTGTGTTTTGACCCCCTAGCACTCCATCAGGAACCCTCCTCTATCATTTCAGCAGGTTTGAAAACCTCTAGCTCCGATTCTCATTTTTACCTATTTGCACACCAGGATGTATCCACTATTACCATTTCACGGGATTACCCTTCCTGGGGTGCCAAAGCTGACTTTCACGAAACTGTGTTTTGACCCTCTAGCACTCCATCAGGAACCCTCCTCTATCATTTCAGCTGGTTTGAAAACCTGTAGCTCCGATTCACTTTTTTACCTATTTCCAAACCATGATGTATCCACTATTACCCTTTCACGGGATTACCCTTCCTCGAGTGCCAAATTTGACTTTCTTGCAACTCTGTTTTGACCCTCTAGCACTCCATCAGGAACCCTCCTCTTTCATTTCAGCTGGTTTGAAAACCTGTAGCTACGATCCAAATTTTTATCTATTTCTAAACCAGGATGTATCCCCTATGACTTTTTCACGGGATTACCCTTCCTGGGGTGCCAAAGTTGACTTTCTCAAAACTGTGTTTTCACCCTCTAGCATTCCATCAGGAAACCTCCTGTATCATTTCAGATGGTTTTAAAACATATAGCTCCGATTCATCTTTTTTACCTATTTCCAAACCAGGATCTATCCCCTATTACCCTTTCACGGGATTACCCTTCCTGGGGTGCCAAAGTTGACTTTCACGAAACTGTGTTTTGACCCTCTAGCACTCCATCAGGAAACCTCCTCTATCATTTCAGCTGGTTTTAAAACATATAGCTCCGATTCACTTTTTCACCTATTTCCAAAACACGATGTATCCACTATTACCCTTTCACGGGATTACCCTTCCTCGAGTGCCAGATTTGACATTCTTGAAACTCTGTTTTGACCCTCTAGCACTCCATCAGGAACCCTCCTCTATCATTTCAGCCGGTTTGAAAACCTGTAGCTACGATTCAAATTTTTATCTATTTCTAAACCAGGATGTATCCCCTATGACCCTTTCAAGGGATTACCCTTCCTGGGGTGCCAAAGTTGACTTTCACGAAACTGTGTTTTGACCCTCTAGCACTCCATCAGGAACCCTCCTCTATCATTTCAGCTGGTTTGAAAACCTGTAGCTCCGATTCACTTTTTACCAATTTCCAAACCAGGATGTATCCACTATTACCCTTTCACGGGATTACCCTTCCTCGAGTGCCAAATTTGACATTCTTGCAACTCTGTTTTGACCCTCTAGCACTCCATCAGGAACCCTCCTCTATCATTTCAGCTGGTTTGAAAACCTGTAGCTACGATCCAAATTTTTATCTATTTCAAAACCAGGATGTATCCCCTATGACCCTTTCACGGGATTACCCTTCCTGGGGTGCCAAAGTTGACTTTCATGAAACTGTGTTTTGACCCTCTAGGAATCCATGAGGAAACCTCCTGAATCATTTCAGATGGTTTTAAAACATATAGCTCCGATTCATCTTTTTTACCTATTTCCAAACCAGGATCTATCCCCTACTACCCTTTCACGGGATTACCCTTCCTGGGGTGCCAAAGTAGACTTTCACGAAACTGTGTTTTGACCCTCTAGCACTCCATCAGGAAACCTCCTCTATCATTTCAGATGGTTTTAAAACATATAGCTCCGATTCACTTTTTTACCTATTTCCAAGCCACGATGTATCCACTATTACCCTTTCACGGGATCACCCTTCCTCGAGTGCCAAATTTGACTTTCTTCAAACTCTGTTTTGACCCTCTAGCACTCCATCAGGAACCCTCCTCTATCATTTCAGCTGGTATCAAAACCTGTAGCTACGATTCAAATTTTTATCTATTTCTAAACCAGGATGTATCCCCTAGGACCCTTTCACGGGATTACCCTTCCTGGGGTGCCAAAGTTGACTTTCACGAAACTGTGTTTTGACCCTCTAGCACTCCATCAGGAACCCTCCTCTATCATTTCAGCTGGTTTGAAAACCTGTAGCTACGATTCAAATTTTTATCTATTTCTAAACCAGGATGTATCCCCTATGACCCTTTCACGGGATTACCCTTCCTGGGGTGCCAAAGTTGACTTTCGCGAAACTGTGTTTTGACCCTCTAGCACTCCATCAGGAACCCTTCTCTATCATTTAAGCTGGTTTGAAAACCTGTAGCTACGATTCAAATTTTTATCTATTTCTAAACCAGGATGTATCCCCTATGACCCTTTCACGGGATTACCCTTCCTGGGGTGCCAAAGCTGACTTTCACGAAACTGTGTTTTGACCCTCTAGCATTCCATCAGGAAACCAGCTGGTTTGAAAACCTGTAGCTACGATTCACCTTTTTACCTATTTCCAAACCACGATGTATCCACTATTACCCTTTCACGGGATTACCCTTCCTGGGGTGCCAAAGTTGACTTTCACGAAACTGTGTTTTGACCCCCTAGCACTCCATCAGGAACCCTCCTCTATCATTTCAGCTGGTTTGAAAGCCTCTAGCTCCGATTCTCATTTTTACCTATTTGCACACCAGGATGTATCCACTATTACCATTTCACGGGATTACCCTTCCTGGGGTGCCAAAGCTGACTTTCACGAAACTGTGTTTTGACCCTCTAGCACTCCATCAGGAACCCTCCTCTATCATTTCAGCTGGTTTGAAAACCTGTAGCTCCGATTCACTTTTTTACCTATTTCCAAACCATGATGTATCCACTATTACCCTTTCACGGGATTACCCTTCCTCGAGTGCCAAATTTGACTTTCTTGCAACTCTGTTTTGACCCTCTAGCACTCCATCAGTAACCCTCCTCTTTCATTTCAGCTGGTTTGAAAACCTGTAGCTACGATCCAAATTTTTATCTATTTCTAAACCAGGATGTATCCCCTATTACCCTTTCACGGGATTACCCTTCCTGGGGTGCCAAAGTTGACTTTCTCAAAACTGTGTTTTGACCCTCTAGCATTCCATCAGGAAACCTCCTGTATCATTTCAGATGGTTTTAAAACATATAGCTCCGATTCATCTTTTTTACCTATTTCCAAACCAGGATCTATCCCCTATTACCCTTTCACGGGATTACCCTTCCTGGGGTGCCAAAGTTGACTTTCACGAAACTGTGTTTTGACCCTCTAGCACTCCATCAGGAAACCTCCTCTATCATTTCAGATGGTTTTAAAACATATAGCTCCGATTCACTTTTTCACCTATTTCCAAAACACGATGTATCCACTATTACCCTTTCACGGGATTACCCTTCCTCGAGTGCCAGATTTGACATTCTTGAAACTCTGTTTTGACCCTCTAGCACTCCATCAGGAACCCTCCTCTATCATTTCAGCTGGTTTGAAAACCTGTAGCTACGATTCAAATTTTTATCTATTTCTAAACCAGGATGTATCCCCTATGACCCTTTCACGGGATTACCCTTCCTGGGGTGCCAAAGTTGACTTTCACGAAACTGTGTTTTGACCCTCTAGCACTCAATCAGGAACCCTCCTCTATCATTTCAGCTGGTTTGAAAACCTGTAGCTCCGATTCACTTTTTACCTATTTCCAAACCAGGATGTATCCACTATTACCCTTTCACGGGATTACCCTTCCTCGAGTGCCAAATTTGACATTCTTGCAACTCTGTTTTGACCCTCTAGCACTCCATCAGGAACCCTCCTCTATCATTTCAGCTGGTTTGAAAACCTGTAGCTACGATCCAAATTTTTATCTATTTCAAAACCAGGATGTATCCCCTATGACCCTTTCACGGGATTACCCTTCCTGGGGTGCCAAAGTTGACTTTCATGAAACTGTGTTTTGACCCTCTAGCATTCCATCAGGAAACCTCCTGTATCATTTCAGATGGTTTTAAAACATATAGCTCCGATTCATCTTTTTTACCTATTTCCAAACCAGGATCTATCCCCTACTACCCTTTCACGGGATTACCCTTCCTGGGGTGCCAAAGTTGACTTTCACGAAACTGTGTTTTGACCCTCTAGCACTCCATCAGGAAACCTCCTCTATCATTTCAGATGGTTTTAAAACATATAGCTCCGATTCACTTTTTTACCTATTTCCAAGCCACGATGTATCCACTATTACCCTTTCACGGGATTACCCTTCCTCGAGTGCCAAATTTGACTTTCTTCAAACTCTGTTTTGACCCTCTAGCACTCCATCAGGAAACCTCCTCTATCATTTCAGCTGGTATCAAAACCTGTAGCTACGATCCAAATTTTTATCTATTTCTAAACCAGGATGTATCCCCTAGGACCCTTTCACGGGATTACCCTTCCTGGGGTGCCAAAGTTGACTTTCACGAAACTGTGTTTTGACCCTCTAGCACTCCATCAGGAACCCTCCTCTATCATTTCAGCTGGTTTGAAAACCTGTAGCTACGATTCAAATTTTTATCTATTTCTAAACCAGGATGTATCCCCTATGACCCTTTCACGGGATTACCCTTCCTGGGGTGCCAAAGTTGACTTTCGCGAAACTGTGTTTTGACCCTCTAGCACTCCATCAGGAACCCTTCTCTATCATTTAAGCTGGTTTGAAAACCTGTAGCTACGATTCACCTTTTTACCTATTTCCAAACGATGTTGTATCCACTATTACCCTTTCACGGGATTACCCTTCCTTGGGTGCCAAAGCTGACTTTCATGAAACTGTGTTTTCACCCCCTAGCACTCCATCAGGAACCCTCGTCTATCATTTCAGCTGGTTTGAAAACCTCTACCTCCGATTCACATTTTTACCTATTTGCAAACCAGGATGTATCCCCTATTACCATTTCACGGGATTACCCTTCCTGGGGTGCCAAAGTTGACTTTCACGAAACTGTGTTTTGACCCTCTAGCACTCCATCAGGAAACCTCCTCTATCATTTCAGCTGGTTTGAAAACCTGTAGCTCCGATTCACTGTTTTACCTATTTCCAAACTATGATGTATCCACTATTACCCTTTCACGGGATTACCCTTCCTCGAGTGCCAAATTTGTCTTTCTTGAAACTCTGTTTTGACCCTCTAGCACTCCATCAGGAACCCTCCTCTATCATTTCAGCTGGTTTGAAAACCTGTAGCTACGATCCAAATTTTTATCTAATTCTAAACCAGGATGTATCCCCTATGACCCTTTCACTTGATTACCCTTCCTGGGGTGCCAAAGTTGACTTTCATGAAACTGTGTTTTGACCCTCTAGCATTCCATCAGGAAACCTCCTGTATCATTTCAGATGGTTTTAAAAGATATAGCTCCGATTCATCTTTTTTACCTATTTCCAAACCAGGATGTATCCCCTATTACCCTTTCACGGGATTACCCTTCCTGGGGTGCCAAAGTTGACTTTCACGAAACTGTGTTTTGACCCTCTAGCACTCCATCAGGAAACCTCCTCTATCGTTTCAGCTGGTTTTAAAACATATAGCTCCGATTCACTTTTTTACCTATTTCCAAACCACGATGTATCCACTATTACCCTTTCACGGGATTACCCTTCCTCGAGTGCCAAATTTGACTTTCTTCAAACTCTGTTTTGACCCTCTAGCACTCCATCAGGAACCCTCCTCCATCACTTCAGCTGGTTTCAAAACCTGTAGCTACGATCCAAATTTTTATCTATTTCTAAACAAGGATGTATCCCCTATGACCCTTTCACGGGATTACCCTTCCTGGGGTGCCAAAGTTGACTTTCACGAAACTGTGTTTTGACCCTCTAGCACTCCATCAGGAACCCTCCTCTATCATTTCAGCTGGTTTGAAAACCTGTAGCTACGATTCAAATTTTTATCTATTTCTAAACCAGGATGTATCCTCTATGACCCTTTCACGGGATTACCCTTCCTGGGGTGCCAAAATTGACTTTCACGAAACTCTGCTTTGACCCTCTAGCATTCCATCAGGAACCCTCCTCCATCATTTCAGCTGGTTTGAAAACCTGTAGCTACGATTCACCTTTTTACCTATTTCCAAACGATGATGTATCCACTATTACCCTTTCACGGGATTACCCTTCCTGGGGTGCCAAAGTTGACTTTCACGAAACTGTGTTTTGACCCCCTAGCACTCCATCAGGAAACCTCCTCTATCATTTCAGCTGGTTTTAAAACATATAGCTCCGATTCACTTTTCTACCTATTTCCAAACCACGATGTATCCACTATTACCCTTTCACGGGATTACCCTTCCTCGAGTGCCAAATTTGACTTTCTTGAAACTCTGTTTTGACCTTCTGGCACTCCATCAGGAACCCTCCTCTATCATTTCAGCTGGTTTGAAAACCTGTAGCTACGATCCAAATTTTTATCTATTTCTTAATCTTAATTTTTATCTACCCTTCCTGGGGTGCCAAAGTTGACTTTCTCAAAACTGTGTTTTGACCCTCTAGCACTCCATCAGAAAACCTCCTCTCTCATTTCAGATTTTTTAAAAACATATAGCTCTGATTCATCTTTTTTACCTATTTCCAAACCAGGGTGTATCCCCTGTCACCCTTTCACGGGATTACCCTTCCTGGGGTGCCAAAGTTGACTTTCGCGAAACTGTGTTTTGACCCTCTAGCACTCCATCAGGAACCCTTCTCTATCATTTAAGCTGGTTTGAAAACCTGTAGCTACGATTCACCTTTTTACCTATTTCCAAACGATGATGTATCCACTATTACCCTTTCACGGGATTACCCTTCCTGGGGTGCCAAAGCTGACTTTCATGAAACTGTGTTTTCACCCAGTAGCACTCCATCAGGAACCCTCGTCTATCATTTCAGCTGGTTTGGAAACCTCTACCTCCGATTCACATTTTTACCTATTTGCAAACCAGGATGTATCCACTATTACCATTTCACGGGATTACCCTTCCTGGGGTGCCAAAGTTGACTTTCACGAAACTGTGTTTTGACCCTCTAGCACTCCATCAGGAAACCTCCTCTATCATTTCAGCTGGTTTGAAAACCTGTAGCTCCGATTCACTTTTTTACCTATTTCCAAACCATGATGTATCCACTATTACCCTTTCACGGGATTACCCTTCCTCGAGTGCCAAATTTGACTTTCTTGCAACTCTGTTTTGACCCTCTAGCACTCCATCAGTAACCCTCCTCTTTCATTTCAGCTGGTTTGAAAACCTGTAGCTATGATCCAAATTTTTATCTATTTCTAAACCAGGATGTATCCCCTATTACCCTTTCACGGGATTACCCTTCCTGGGGTGCCAAAGTTGACTTTCTCAAAACTGTGTTTTGACCCTCTAGCATTCCATCAGGAAACCTCCTGTATCATTTCAGATGGTTTTAAAACATATAGCTCCGATTCATCTTTTTTACCTATTTCCAAACCAGGATCTATCCCCTATTACCCTTTCACGGGATTACCCTTCCTGGGGTGCCAAAGTTGACTTTCACGAAACTGTGTTTTGACCCTCTAGCACTCCATCAGGAAACCTCCTCTATCATTTCAGCTGGTTTTAAAACATATAGCTCCGATTCACTTTTTCACCTATTTCCAAAACACGATGTATCCACTATTACCCTTTCACGGGATTACCCTTCCTCGAGTGCCAGATTTGACATTCTTGAAACTCTGTTTTGACCCTCTAGCACTCCATCAGGAACCCTCCTCTATCATTTCAGCTGGTTTGAAAACCTGTAGCTACGATTCAAATTTTTATCTATTTCTAAACCAGGATGTATCCCCTATGACCCTTTCACGGGATTACCCTTCCTGGGGTGCCAAAGTTGACTTTCACGAAACTGTGTTTTGACCCTCTAGCACTCCATCAGGAACCCTCCTCTATCATTTCAGCTGGTTTGAAAACCTGTAGCTCCGATTCACTTTTTACCTATTTCCAAACCAGGATGTATCCACTATTACCCTTTCACGGGATTACCCTTCCTCGAGTGCCTAATTTGATATTCTTGCAACTCTGTTTTGACCCTCTAGCACTCCATCAGGAACCCTCCTCTATCATTTCAGCTGGTTTGAAAACCTGTAGCTACGATCCAAATTTTTATCTATTTCAAAACCAGGATGTATCCCCTATGACCCTTTCACGGGATTACCCTTCCTGGGGTGCCAAAGTTGACTTTCATGAAACTGTGTTTTGACCCTCTAGCATTCCATCAGGAAACCTCCTGTATCATTTCAGATGGTTTTAAAACATATAGCTCCGATTCATCTTTTTTACCTATTTCCAAACCAGGATCTATCAACTACTACCCTTTCACGGGATTACCCTTCCTGGGGTGCCAAAGTTGACTTTCACGAAACTGTGTTTTGACCCTCTAGCACTCCATCAGGAAACCTCCTCTATCATTTCAGATGGTTTTAAAACATATAGCTCCGATTCACTTTTTTACCTATTTCCAAGCCACGATGTATCCACTATTACCCTTTCACGGGATTACCCTTCCTCGAGTGCCAAATTTGACTTTCTTCAAACTCTGTTTTGACCCTCTAGCACTCCATCAGGAAACCTCCTCTATCATTTCAGCTGGTATCAAAACCTGTAGCTACGATCCAAATTTTTATCTATTTCTAAACCAGGATGTATCCCCTAGGACCCTTTCACGGGATTACCCTTCCTGGGGTGCCAAAGTTGACTTTCACGAAACTGTGTTTTGACCCTCTAGCACTCCATCAGGAACCCTCCTCTATCATTTCAGCTGGTTTGAAAACCTGTAGCTACGATTCAAATTTTTATCTATTTCTAAACCAGGATGTATCCCCTATGACCCTTTCACGGGATTACCCTTCCTGGGGTGCCAAAGTTGACTTTCGCGAAACTGTGTTTTGACCCTCTAGCACTCCATCAGGAACCCTTCTCTATCATTTAAGCTGGTTTGAAAACCTGTAGCTACGATTCACCTTTTTACCTATTTCCAAACGATGTTGTATCCACTATTACCCTTTCACGGGATTACCCTTCCTTGGGTGCCAAAGCTGACTTTCATGAAACTGTGTTTTCACCCCCTAGCACTCCATCAGGAACCCTCGTCTATCATTTCAGCTGGTTTGAAAACCTCTACCTCCGATTCACATTTTTACCTATTTGCAAACCAGGATGCATCCACTATTACCATTTCACGGGATTACCCTTCCTGGGGTGCCAAAGTTGACTTTCACGAAACTGTGTTTTGACCCTCTAGCACTCCATCAGGAAACCTCCTCTATCATTTCAGCTGGTTTGAAAACCTGTAGCTCCGATTCACTGTTTTACCTATTTCCAAACTATGATGTATCCACTATTACCCTTTCACGGGATTACCCTTCCTCGAGTGCCAAATTTGTCTTTCTTGAAACTCTGTTTTGACCCTCTAGCACTCCATCAGGAACCCTCCTCTATCATTTCAGCTGGTTTGAAAACCTGTAGCTACGATCCAAATTTTTATCTATTTCTAAACCAGGATGTATCCCCTATGACCCTTTCACTTGATTACCCTTCCTGGGGTGCCAAAGTTGACTTTCATGAAACTGTGTTTTGACCCTCTAGCATTCCATCAGGAAACCTCCTGTATCATTTCAGATGGTTTTAAAAGATATAGCTCCGATTCATCTTTTTTACCTATTTCCAAACCAGGATGTATCCCCTATTACCCTTTCACGGGATTACCCTTCCTGGGGTGCCAAAGTTGACTTTCACGAAACTGTGTTTTGACCCTCTAGCACTCCATCAGGAAACCTCCTCTATCGTTTCAGCTGGTTTTAAAACATATAGCTCCGATTCACTTTTTTACCTATTTCCAAACCACGATGTATCCACTATTACCCTTTCAAGGGATTACCCTTCCTCGAGTGCCAAATTTGACTTTCTTCAAACTCTGTTTTGACCCTCTAGCACTCCATCAGGAACCCTCCTCCATCACTTCAGCTGGTTTCAAAACCTGTAGCTACGATCCAAATTTTTATCTATTTCTAAACAAGGATGTATCCCCTATGACCCTTTCACGGGATTACCCTTCCTGGGGTGCCAAAGTTGACTTTCAAGAAACTGTGTTTTGACCCTCTAGCACTCCATCAGGAACCCTCCTCTATCATTTCAGCTGGTTTGAAAACCTGTAGCTACGATTCAAATTTTTATCTATTTCTAAACCAGGATGTATCCTCTATGACCCTTTCACGGGATTACCCTTCCTGGGGTGCCAAAGTTGACTTTCACGAAACTCTGCTTTGACCCTCTAGCATTCCATCAGGAACCCTCCTCCATCATTTCAGCTGGTTTGAAAACCTGTAGCTACGATTCACCTTTTTACCTATTTCCAAACGATGATGTATCCACTATTACCCTTTCACGGGATTACCCTTCCTGGGGTGCCAAAGTTGACTTTCACGAAACTGTGTTTTGACCCCCTAGCACTCCATCAGGAAACCTCCTCTATCATTTCAGCTGGTTTTAAAACATATAGCTCCGATTCACTTTTCTACCTATTTCCAAACCACGATGTATCCACTATTACCCTTTCACGGGATTACCCTTCCTCGAGTGCCAAATTTGACTTTCTTGAAACTCTGTTTTGACCTTCTGGCACTCCATCAGGAACCCTCCTCTATCATTTCAGCTGGTTTGAAAACCTGTAGCTACGATCCAAATTTTTATCTATTTCTTAATCTTAATTTTTATCTACCCTTCCTGGGGTGCCAAAGTTGACTTTCTCAAAACTGTGTTTTGACCCTCTAGCACTCCATCAGAAAACCTCCTCTCTCATTTCAGATTTTTTAAAAACATATAGCTCTGATTCATCTTTTTTACCTATTTCCAAACCAGGGTGTATCCCCTGTCACCCTTTCACGGGATTACCCTTCCTGGGGTGCCAAAGTTGACTTTCGCGAAACTGTGTTTTGACCCTCTAGCACTCCATCAGGAACCCTTCTCTATCATTTAAGCTGGTTTGAAAACCTGTAGCTACGATTCACCTTTTTACCTATTTCCAAACGATGATGTATCCACTATTACCCTTTCACGGGATTACCCTTCCTGGGGTGCCAAAGCTGACTTTCATGAAACTGTGTTTTCACCCAGTAGCACTCCATCAGGAACCCTCGTCTATCATTTCAGCTGGTTTGGAAACCTCTACCTCCGATTCACATTTTTACCTATTTGCAAACCAGGATGTATCCACTATTACCATTTCACGGGATTACCCTTCCTGGGGTGCCAAAGTTGACTTTCACGAAACTGTGTTTTGACCCTCTAGCACTCCATCAGGAAACCTCCTCTATCATTTCAGCTGGTTTGAAAACCTGTAGCTCCGATTCACTTTTTTACCTATTTCCAAACTATGATGTATCCACTATTACCCTTTCACGGGATTACCCTTCCTCGAGTGCCAAATTTGACTTTCTTGCAACTCTGTTTTGACCCTCTAGCACTCCATCAGTAACCCTCCTCTATCATTTCAGCTGGTTTGAAAACCTGTAGCTACGATCCAAATTTTTATCTATTTCTAAACCAGGATGTATCCCCTATGACCCTTTCACGGGATTACCCTTCCTGGGGTGCCAAAGTTGACTTTCTCAAAACTGTGTTTTGACCCTCTAGCATTCCATCAGGAAACCTCCTGTATCATTTCAGATGGTTTTAAAACATATAGCTCCGATGCATCTTTTTTACCTATTTCCAAACCAGGATCTATCCCCTATTACCCTTTCACGGGATTACCCTTCCTGGGGTGCCAAAGTTGACTTTCACGAAACTGTGTTTTGACCCTCTAGCACTCCATCAGGAAACCTCCTCTATCATTTCAGCTGGTTTTAAAACATATAGCTCCGATTCACTTTTTCACCTATTTCCAAAACACGATGTATCCACTAATACCCTTTCACGGGATTACCCTTCCTCGAGTGCCAGATTTGACATTCTTGAAACTCTGTTTTGACCCTCTAGCACTCCATCAGGAACCCTCCTCTATCATTTCAGCTGGTTTGAAAACCTGTAGCTACGATTCAAATTTTTATCTATTTCTAAACCAGGATGTATCCCCTATGACCCTTTCACGGGATTACCCTTCCTGGGGTGCCAAAGTTGACTTTCACGAAACTGTGTTTTGACCCTCTAGCACTCCATCAGGAACCCTCCTCTATCATTTCAGCTGGTTTGAAAACCTGTAGCTACGATTCACTTTTTACCAATTTCCAAACCAGGATGTATCCACTATTACCCTTTCACGGGATTACCCTTCCTCGAGTGCCAAATTTGACTTTCTTGCAACTCTGTTTTGACCCTCTAGCACTCCATCAGGAACCCTCCTCTATCATTTCAGCTGGTTTGAAAACCTGTAGCTACGATCCAAATTTTTATCTATTTCAAAACCAGGATGTATCCCCTATGACCCTTTCACGGGATTACCCTTCCTGGGGTGCCAAAGTTGACTTTCATGAAACTGTGTTTTGACCCTCTAGCAATCCATCAGGAAACCTCCTGTATCATTTCAGATGGTTTTAAAACATATAGCTCCGATGCATCTTTTTTACCTATTTCCAAACCAGGATCTATCCCCTATTACCCTTTCACGGGATTACCCTTCCTGGGGTGCCAAAGTTGACTTTCACGAAACTGTGTTTTGACCCTCTAGCACTCCATCAGGAAACCTCCTCTATCATTTCAGCTGGTTTTAAAACATATAGCTCCGATTCACTTTTTCACCTATTTCCAAAACACGATGTATCCACTATTACCCTTTCACGGGATTACCCTTCCTCGAGTGCCAGATTTGACATTCTTGAAACTCTGTTTTGACCCTCTAGCACTCCATCAGGAACCCTCCTCTATCATTTCAGCTGGTTTGAAAACCTGTAGCTACGATTCAAATTTTTATCTATTTCTAAACCAGGATGTATCCCCTATGACCCTTTCACGGGATTACCCTTCCTGGGGTGCCAAAGTTGACTTTCACGAAACTGTGTTTTGACCCTCTAGCACTCCATCAGGAACCCTCCTCTATCATTTCAGCTGGTTTGAAAACCTGTAGCTCCGATTCACTTTTTACCAATTTCCAAACCAGGATGTATCCACTATTACCCTTTCACGGGATTACCCTTCCTCGAGTGCCAAATTTGACTTTCTTGCAACTCTGTTTTGACCCTCTAGCACTCCATCAGGAACCCTCCTCTATCATTTCAGCTGGTTTGAAAACCTGTAGCTACGATCCAAATTTTTATCTATTTCTAAACCAGGATGTATCCCCTATGACCCTTTCACGGGATTACCCTTCCTGGGGTGCCAAAGTTGACTTTCATGAAACTGTGTTTTGACCCTCTAGCAATCCATCAGGAAACCTCCTGTATCATTTCAGATGGTTTTAAAACATATAGCTCCGATTCATCTTTTTTACCTATTTCCAAACCAGGATCTATCCCCTATTACCCTTCCACGGGATTACCCTTCCTGGGGTGCCAAAGTTGACTTTCACGAAACTGTGTTTTGACCCTCTAGCACTCCATCAGGAAACCTCCTCTATCATTTCAGCTGGTTTGAAAACCTGTAGCTCCGATTCACTGTTTTACCTATTTCCAAGCCACGATGTATCCACTATTACCCTTTCACGTTATTACCCTTCCTCGAGTGCCAAATTTGACTTTCTTCAAACTCTGTTTTGACCCTCTAGCACTCCATCAGGAACCCTCCTCTATCATTTCAGCTGGTATCAAAACCTGTAGCTACGATCCAAATTTTTATCTATTTCTAAACCAGGATGTATCCCCTAGGACCCTTTCACGGGATTACCCTTCCTGGGGTGCCAAAGTTGACTTTCACGAAACTGTGTTTTGACCCTCTAGCACTCCATCAGGAACCCTCCTCTATCATTTCAGCTGGTTTGAAAACCTGTAGCTACGATTCAAATTTTTATCTATTTCTAAACCAGGATGTATCCCCTATGACCCTTTGACGGGATTACCCTTCCTGGGGTGCCAAAGTTGACTTTCGCGAAACTGTGTTTTGACCCTCTAGCACTCCATCAGGAACCCTTCTCTATCATTTAAGCTGGTTTGAAAACCTGTAGCTACGATTCACCTTTTTACCTATTTCCAAACGATGATGTATCCACTATTACCCTTTCACGGGATTACCCTTCCTGGGGTGCCAAAGCTGACTTTCATGAAACTGTGTTTTCACCCCCTAGCACTCCATCAGGAACCCTCGTCTATCATTTCAGCTGGTTTGAAAACCTCTACCTCCGATTCACATTTTTACCTATTTGCAAACCAGGATGTATCCACTATTACCATTTCACGGGATTACCCTTCCTGGGGTGCCAAAGTTGACTTTCACGAAACTGTGTTTTGACCCTCTAGCACTCCATCAGGAAACCTCCTCTATCATTTCAGCTGGTTTGAAAACCTGTAGCTCCGATTCACTGTTTTACCTATTTCCAAACCATGATGTATCCACTATTACCCTTTCACGGGACTACCCTTTCTCGAGTGCCAAATTTGTCTTTCTTGAAACTCTGTTTTGACCCTCTAGCACTCCATCAGGAACCCTCCTCTATCATTTCAGCTGGTTTGAAAACCTGTAGCTACGATCCAAATTTTTATCTATTTCTAAACCAGGATGTATCCCCTATGACCCTTTCACGGGATTACCCTTCCTGGGGTGCCAAAGTTGACTTTCATGAAACTGTGTTTTGACCCTCTAGCATTCCATCAGGAAACCTCCTGTATCATTTCAGATGGTTTTACAAGATATAGCTCCGATTCATCTTTTTTACCTATTTCCAAACCAGGATGTATCCCCTATTACCCTTTCACGGGATTACCCTTCCTGGGGTGCCAAAGTTGACTTTCACGAAACTGTGTTTTGACCCTCTAGCACTCCATCAGGAAACCTCCTCTATCATTTCAGCTGGTTTTAAAACATATAGCTCCGATTCACTTTTTTACCTATTTCCAAACCACGATGTATCCACTATTACCCTTTCACGGGATTACCCTTCCTCGAGTGCCAAATTTGACTTTCTTGAAACTCTGTTTTGACCCTCTAGCACTCCATCAGGAACCCTCCTCCATCACTTCAGCTGGTTTCAAAACCTGTAGCTACGATCCAAATTTTTATCTATTTCTAAACAAGGATGTATCCCCTATGACCCTTTCACGGGATTACCCTTCCTGGGGTGCCAAAGTTGACTTTCACGAAACTGTGTTTTGACCCTCTAGCACTCCATCAGGAACCCTCCTCTATCATTTCAGCTGGTTTGAAAACCTGTAGCTCCGATTCAAATTTTTATCTATTTCTAAACCAGGATGTATTCCCTATGACCCTTTCACGGGATTACCCTTCCTGGGGTGCCAAAGTTGACTTTCACGAAACTCTGCTTTGACCCTCTACCATTCCATCAGGAACCCTCCTCCATCATTTCAGCTGGTTTGAAAACCTGTAGGTACGATTCACCTTTTTACCTATTTCCAAACGATGATGTATCCACTATTACCCTTTCACGGGATTACCCTTCCTGGGGTGCCAAAGTTGACTTTCACGAAACTGTGTCTTGACCCTCTAGCACTCCATCAGGAAACCTCCTCTATCATTTCAGCTGGTTTGAAAACATATAGCTCCGATTCACTTTTCTACCTATTTCCAAACCACGATGTATCCACTATTACCCTTTCACGGGATTACCCTTCCTCGAGAGCCAAATTTGACTTTCTTGAAACTCTGTTTTGACCTTCTGGCACTCCATCAGGAACCCTCCTCTATCATTTCAGCTGGTTTGAAAACCTGTAGCTACGATCCAAATTTTTATCTATTTCTTAATCTTAATTTTTATCTACCCTTCCTGGGGTGCCAAAGTTGACTTTCTCAAAACTGTGTTTTGACCCTCTAGCACTCCATCAGAAAACCTCTTCTCTCATTTCAGATTTTTTAAAAACATATAGCTCTGATTCATCTTTTTTACCTATTTCCAAACCAGGATGTATCCCCTGTCACCCTTTCACGGGATCACCCTTCCTGGGGTGCCAAAGTTGACTTTCGCGAAACTGTGTTTTGACCCTCTAGCACTCCATCAGGAACCCTTCTCTATCATTTCAGCTGGTTTGAAAACCTGTAGCTACGATTCACCTTTTTACCTATTTCCAAACCATGATGTATCCACTATTACCCTTTCACGGGATTACCCTTCCTCGAGTGCCAAATTTGTCTTTCTTGAAACTCTGTTTTGACCCTCTAGCACTCCATCAGGAACCCTCTTCTATCATTTCAGCTGGTTTCAAAACCTGTACCTCCGACTCACAATTTTCCCTATTTCCAAACCAGGATGTATCCCCTATTACCCTTTCACGGGATTACCCTTCCTAGGGTGCCAAAGTTGACTTTCTCAAAACTGTGTTTTGACCCTCTAGCATTCCATCAGGAAACCTCCTCTATCATTTCAGATGGTTTTAAAACATATAGCTCCGATTCATCTTTTTTACCTATTTCCGAACCAGGATGTATCCCCTATTACCCTTTCATGGGTTTACCCTTCCTCGGGTGCCAAGGTTGACTTTCACGAAACTGTGTTTTGAACCTCTAGCATTCCATCAGGAAACCTCCTCTATCATTTGAGCATTTTCGAAAACCTCTAGTTCCGATTCAACTTTTTGTTTATTTCTAAACCAGGATGTATCCCATATTACCCTTTCATGCGATTACCCTTCCTGGGGTGCCAAAGTTGACTTTCACGAAACTGTGTTTTGACCCTCTAGCACTCCATCAGGAACCATCCCTATATCATTTCAGGTGGTTTGAAAACATATAGCTCCGATTCACTTTTTTACCTATTTCCAAACCATGATGTATCCACTATTACCCTTTCACGGGATTAGCCTTCCTGGGGTGCCAAAGTTGACTTTCTCAAAACTGTGTTTTGACCCTCTAGCATTCCATCAGGAAACCAGCTGGTTTGAAAACCTGTAGCTACGATTCACCTTTTTACCTATTTCCAAACCACGATGTATCCACTATTACCCTTTCACGGGATTACCCTTCCTGGGGTGCCAAAGTTGACTTTCACGAAACTGTGTTTTGACCCCCTAGCACTCCATCAGGAACCCTCCTCCATCATTTCAGCTGGTTTGAAAGCCTCTAGCTCCGATTCTCATTTTTACCTATTTGCACACCAGGATGTATCCACTATTACCCTTTCACGGGATTACCCTTCCTGGGGTGCCAAAGCTGACTTTCACGAAACTGTGTTTTGACCCTCTAGCACTCCATCAGGAACCCTCCTCTATCATTTCAGCTGGTTTGAAAACCTGTAGCTCCGATTCACTTTTTTACCTATTTCCAAACCATGATGTATCCACTATTACCCTTTCACGGGATTACCCTTCCTCGAGTGCCAAATTTGACTTTCTTGCAACTCTGTTTTGACCCTCTAGCACTCCATCAGGAACCCTCCTCTATCATTTCAGCTGGTTTGAAAACCTGTAGCTACGATTCAAATTTTTATCTATTTCCAAACCAGGATGTATCCCCTATGACCCTTTCACTTGATTACCCTTCCTGGGGTGCCAAAGTTGACTTTCATGAAACTGTGTTTTGACCCTCTAGCATTCCATCAGGAAACCTCCTGTATCATTTCAGATGGTTTTACAAGATATAGCTCCGATTCATCTTTTTTACCTATTTCCAAACCAGGATGTATCCCCTATTACCCTTTCACGGGATTACCCTTCCTGGGGTGCCAAAGTTGACTTTCACGAAACTGTGTTTTGACCCTCTAGCACTCCATCAGGAAACCTCCTCTATCATTTCAGCTGGTTTTAAAACATATAGCTCCGATTCACTTTTTTACCTATTTCCAAACCACGATGTATCCACTATTACCCTTTCACGGGATTACCCTTCCTCGAGTGCCAAATTTGACTTTCTTGAAACTCTGTTTTGACCCTCTAGCACTCCATCAGGAACCCTCCTCCATCACTTCAGCTGGTTTCAAAACCTGTAGCTACGATCCAAATTTTTATCTATTTCTAAACAAGGATGTATCCCCTATGACCCTTTCACGGGATTACCCTTCCTGGGGTGCCAAAGTTGACTTTCACGAAACTGTGTTTTGACCCTCTAGCACTCCATCAGGAACCCTCCTCTATCATTTCAGCTGGTTTGAAAACCTGTAGCTACGATTCAAATTTTTATCTATTTCCAAACCAGGATGTATCCCCTATGACCCTTTCACTTGATTACCCTTCCTGGGCTGCCAAAGTTGACTTTCACGAAACTCTGCTTTGACCCTCTACCATTCCATCAGGAACCCTCCTCCATCACTTCAGCTGGTTTGAAAACCTGTAGGTACGATTCACCTTTTTACCAATTTCCAAACGATGATGTATCCACTATTACCCTTTCACGGGATTACCCTTCCTGGGGTGCCAAAGTTGACTTTCACGAAACTGTGTCTTGACCCTCTAGCACTCCATCAGGAAACCTCCTCTATCATATCAGCTGGTTTGAAAACATATAGCTCCGATTCACTTTTCTACCTATTTCCAAACCACGATGTATCCACTATTACCCTTTCACGGGATTACCCTTCCTCGAGAGCCAAATTTGACTTTCTTGAAACTGTGTTTTGACCTTCTGGCACTCCATCAGGAACCCTCCTCTATCATTTCAGCTGGTTTGAAAACCTGTAGCTACGATCCAAATTTTTATCTATTTCTTAATCTTAATTTTTATCTACCCTTCCTGGGGTGCCAAAGTTGACTTTCTCAAAACTGTGTTTTGACCCTCTAGCACTCCATCAGAAAACCTCTTCTCTCATTTCAGATTTTTTAAAAACATATAGCTCTGATTCATCTTTTTTACCTATTTCCAAACCAGGATGTATCCCCTGTCACCCTTTCACGGGATCACCCTTCCTGGGGTGCCAAAGTTGACTTTCGCGAAACTGTGTTTTGACCCTCTAGCACTCCATCAGGAACCCTTCTCTATCATTTAAGCTGGTTTGAAAACCTGTAGCTACGATTCACCTTTTTACCTATTTCCAAACGATGATGTATCCACTATTACCCTTTCACGGGATTACCCTTCCTGGGGTGCCAAAGCTGACTTTCATGAAACTGTGTTTTCACCCCCTAGCACTCCATCAGGAACCCTCGTCTATCATTTCAGCTGGTTTGGAAACCTCTACCTCCGATTCACATTTTTACCTCTTTGCAAACCAGGATATATCCACTATTACCATTTCACGGGATTACCCTTCCTGGGGTGCCAAAGTTGACTTTCACGAAACTGTGTTTTGACCCTCTAGCACTCCATCAGGAAACCTCCTCTATCATTTCAGCTGGTTTGAAAACCTGTAGCTCCGATTCACTGTTTTACCTATTTCCAAACCATGATGTATCCACTATTACCCTTTCACGGGATTACCCTTCCTCGAGTGCCAAATTTGTCTTTCTTGAAACTCTGTTTTGACCCTCTAGCACTCCATCAGGAACCCTCTTCTATCATTTCAGCTGGTTTCAAAACCTGTACCTCCGACTCACAATTTTCCCTATTTCCAAACCAGGATGTATCCCCTATTACCCTTTCACGGGATTACCCTTCCTAGGGTGCCAAAGTTGACTTTCTCAAAACTGTGTTTTGACCCTCTAGCATTCCATCAGGAAACCTCCTCTATCATTTCAGATGGTTTTAAAACATATAGCTCCGATTCATCTTTTTTACCTATTTCCGAACCAGGATGTATCCCCTATTACCCTTTCATGGGTTTACCCTTCCTCGGGTGCCAAGGTTGACTTTCTTGAAACTCTGTTTTGACCCTCTAGCACTCCATCAGGAACCCTCCTCTATCATTTCAGCTGGTTTGAAAACCTGTAGCTACGATCCAATTTTTTATCTATTTCTAAACCAGGATATATCCCCTATGACCCTTTCACGGGATTACCCTTCCTGGGGTGCCAAAGTTGACTTTCACGAAACTGTGTTTTGACCCTCTACCACTCCATCAGTAACCCTCCTCTATCATTTCAGCTGGTTTGAAGACCTGTAGCTCCGATTCACTGTTTAACCTATTTCCAAACCATGATGTATCCACTATTACCCTTTCACGGGATTACCCTTCCTCGAGTGCCAAAGTTGACTTTCTTGAAACTCTGTTTTGACCCTCTAGCACTCCATCAGGAACCCTCCTCTATCATTTGAGCTGGTTTGAAAACCTGTAGCTACGATCCAAATTTTTATCTATTTCTAAACCAGGATGTATCCCCTATGACCCTTTCACTTGATTACCCTTCCTGGGGTGCCAAAGTTGACTTTCATGAAACTGTATTTTGACCCTCTAGGATTCCATCAGGAAACCTCCTGTATCATTTCAGATGGTTTTAAAACATATAGCTCCGATTCATTTTTTTTACCTATTCCCAAACCAGGATGTATCCCCTATTACCCTTTCACGGGATTACCCTTCCTGGGGTGCCAAAGTTGACTTTCACGAAACTGTGTTTTGACCCTCTAGCACTCCATCAGGAAACCTCCTCTATCATTTCAGCTGGTTTTAAAACATATAGCTCCGATTCACTTTTTTACCTATTTCCAAACCACGATGTATCCACTATTACCCTTTCACGGGATTACCCTTCCTCGAGTGCCAAATTTGACTTTCTTGAAACTCTGTTTTGACCCTCTAGCACTCCATCAGGAACCCTCCTCTATCATTTCAGCTGGTTTCAAAACCTGTAGCTACGATCCAAATTTTTATCTATTTCCAAAACAGGATGTATCCCCTATGACCCTTTCACGGGATTACCCTTCCTGGGGTGCCAAAGTTGACTTTCACGAAACTGTGTTTTGACCCTCTAGCACTCCATCAGGAACCCTCCTCTATCATTTCAGCTGGTTTGAAAACCTGTAGCTACGATTCAAATTTTTATCTATTTCTAAACCAGGATGTATCCCCTATGACCCTTTCACGGGATTACCCTTCCTGGGGTGCCAAAGTTGACTTTCGCGAAATTGTGTTTTGACCCTCTAGCACTCGATCAGGAACCCTTCTCTATCATTTCAGCTGGTTTGAAAACCTGTAGCTCCGATTCACCTTTTTACCTATTTCCAAACGATGATCTATCCACTATTACCCTTTCACGGGATTACCCTTCCTGGGGTGCCAAAGCTGACTTTCATGAAACTGTGTTTTCACCCCCTAGCACTCCATCAGGAAACCTCGTCTATCATTTCAGCTGGTTTGAAAACCTCTACCTCCGATTCACATTTTTACCTATTTGCACACCAGGATGTATCCACTATTACCACTTCACGGGATTACCCTTCCTGGGGTGCCAAAGTTGACTTTCACGAAACTGTGTTTTGACCCTCTAGCACTCCATCAGTAACCCTCCTCTATCATTTCAGCTGGTTTGAAAACCTGTAGCTCCGATTCACTGTTATACCTATTTCCAAACCATGATGTATCCACTATTACCCTTTCACGGGATTACCCTTCCTCGAGTGCCAAATTTGACTTTCTTGAAACTCTGTTTTGACCCTCTAGCACTCCATCAGGAACCCTCCTCTATCATTTGAGCTGGTTTGAAAACCTGTAGCTACGATCCAAATTTTTATCTATTTCTAAACCAGGATGTATCCCCTATGACCCTTTCACTTGATTACCCTTCCTGGGGTGCCAAAGTTGACTTTCATGAAACTGTATTTTGACCCTCTAGGATTCCATCAGGAAACCTCCTGTATCATTTCAGATGGTTTTAAAACATATAGCTCCGATTCATCTTTTTTACCTATTCCCAAACCAGGATGTATCCCCTATTACCCTTTCACGGGATTACCCTTCCTGGGGTGCCAAAGTTGACTTTCACGAAACTGTGTTTTGACCCTCTAGCACTCCATCAGGAAACCTCCTCTATCATTTCAGCTGGTTTTAAAACATATAGCTCCGATTCACTGTTCTACCTATTTCCAAACCACGATGTATCCACTATTACCCTCTCATGGGATTACCCTTCCTGGGGTGCCAAAGTTGACTTTCATGAAACTGTGTTTTGCCCCTCTAGCACTCCATCAGGAACCCTCCTCTATCATTTGAGCTGCTTTGAAAACATATAGCTCCGATGCACATTTTTACCTGTTTCCAAACCATGATGTATCCACTATTACCCTTTCACGGGATTACCCTTCCTGGGGTGCCAAAGTTGACTTTCACGAAACTGTGTTTTGACCCTCTAGCACTCCATCAGGAACCCTCCTCTATCATTTCAGCTGGTTTGAAAACCTGTAGCTCTGATTCACTTTTTACCAATTTCCAAACCATCATGTATCCACTATTACCCTTTCACGGGATTACCCTTCCTCGAGTGCCAAATTTGACTTTCTTGCAACTCTGTTTTGACCCTCTAGCACTCCATCAGGAACCCTCCTCTATCATTTCAGCTGGGTTGAAAACCTGTAGCTACGATCCAAATTTTTATCTATTTCTAAACCAGGATGTATCCCCTAGGACCCTTTCACGGGATTACCCTTCCTGGGGTGCCACAGTTGACTTTCATGAAACTGTGTTTTGACCCTCTAGCAATCCATCAGGAACCCTCGTCTATCATTTCAGATGGTTTTAAAACATATAGCTCCGATTCATCTTTTTTACCTATTTCCAAACCAGGATCTATCCCCTATGACCCTTTCACGGGATTACCGTTCCTGGGGTGCCAAAGTTGACTTTCACGAAACTGTGTTTTGACCCTCTAGCACTCCATCAGGAAACCTCCTCTATCATTTCAGCTGGTTTTATAACATATAGCTCCGATTCACTTTTTTACCTATTTCCAAACCACGATGTATCCACTATTACCCTTTCACGGGATTACCCTTCCTCGAGTGCCAAATTTGACTTTCTTGAAACTCTGTTTTGACCCTCTAGCACTCCATCAGGAACCCTCCTCTATCATTTCAGCTGGTTTCAAAACCTGTAGCTACGATCCAATTTTTTGTCTATTTCTAAACCAGGATATATCCCCTATGACCCTTTCACGGGATTACCCTTCCTGGGGTGCCAAAGTTGACTTTCACGAAACTGTGTTTTGACCCTCTACCACTCCATCAGTAACCCTCCTCTATCATTTCAGCTGGTTTGAAGACCTGTAGCTCCGATTCACTGTTTTACCTATTTCCAAACCATGATGTATCCACTATTACACTTTCACGGGATTACCCTTCCTCGAGTGCCAAAGTTGACTTTCTTGAAACTCTGTTTTGACCCTCTAGCACTCCATCAGGAACCCTCCTCTATCATTTGAGCTGGTTTGAAAACCTGTAGCTACGATCCAAATTTTTATCTATTTCTAAACCAGGATGTATCCCCTATGACCCTTTCACTTGATTACCCTTCCTGGGGTGCCAAAGTTGACTTTCATGAAACTGTATTTTGACCCTCTAGGATTCCATCAGGAAACCTCCTGTATCATTTCAGATGGTTTTAAAACATATAGCTCCGATTCATTTTTTTTACCTATTCCCAAACCAGGATGTATCCCCTATTACCCTTTCACGGGATTACCCTTCCTGGGGTGCCAAAGTTGACTTTCACGAAAGTGTGTTTTGACCCTCTAGCACTCCATCAGGAAACCTCCTCTATCATTTCAGCTGGTTTTAAAACATATAGCTCCGATTCACTTTTTTACCTATTTCCAAACCACGATGTATCCACTATTACCCTTTCACGGGATTACCCTTCCTCGAGTGCCAAATTTGACTTTCTTGAAACTCTGTTTTGACCCTCTAGCACTCCATCAGGAACCCTCCTCTATCATTTCAGCTGGTTTCAAAACCTGTAGCTACGATCCAAATTTTTATCTATTTCCAAACCAGGATGTATCCCCTATGACCCTTTCACGGGATTACCCTTCCTGGGGTGCCAAAGTTGACTTTCACGAAACTGTGTTTTGACCCTCTAGCACTCCATCAGGAACCCTCCTCTATCATTTCAGCTGGTTTGAAAACCTGTAGCTACGATTCAAATTTTTATCTATTTCTAAACCAGGATGTATCCCCTATGACCCTTTCACGGGATTACCCTTCCTGGGGTGCCAAAGTTGACTTTCACGAAACTCTGTTTTGACCCTCTAGCACTGCATCAGGAACCCTCCTCTATCATTTCAGCTGGTTTCAAAACCTGTAGCTTCGATCCAAATTTTTATCTATTTCTAAACCAGGATGTATCCCCTATGACACTTTCACGGGATTACCCTTCCTGGGGTGCCAAAGTTGACTTTCGCGAAATTGTGTTTTGACCCTCTAGCACTCGATCAGGAACCCTTCTCTATCATTTCAGCTGGTTTGAAAACCTGTAGCTCCGATTCACCTTTTTACCTATTTCCAAACGATGATCTATCCACTATTACCCTTTCACGGGATTACCCTTCCTGGGGTGCCAAAGCTGACTTTCATGAAACTGTGTTTTCACCCCCTAGCACTCCATCAGGAAACCTCGTCTATCATTTCAGCTGGTTTGAAAACCTGTAGCTCCGATTCACTGTTATACCTATTTCCAAACCATGATGTATCCACTATTACCCTTTCACGGGATTACCCTTCCTGGGGTGCCAAATTTGACTTTCTTGAAACTGTGTTTTGACCCTCTAGCACTCCATCAGGAACCCTCCTCTATCATTTGAGCTGGTTTGAAAACCTGTAGCTACGATCCAAATTTTTATCTATTTCTAAACCAGGATGTATCCCCTATGACCCTTTCACTTGACTACCCTTCCTGGGGTGCCAAAGTTGACTTTCATGAAACTGTATTTTGACCCTCTAGGATTCCATCAGGAAACCTCCTGTATCATTTCAGATGGTTTTAAAACATATAGCTCCGATTCATCTTTTTTACCTATTCCCAAACCAGGATGTATCCCCTATTACCCTTTCACGGGATTACCCTTCCTGGGGTGCCAAAGTTGACTTTCACGAAACTGTGTTTTGACCCTCTAGCACTCCATCAGGAAACCTCCTCTATCATTTCAGCTGGTTTTAAAACATATAGCTCCGATTCACTGTTCTACCTATTTCCAAACCACGATGTATCCACTATTACCCTCTCATGGGATTACCCTTCCTGGGGTGCCAAAGTTGACTTTCATGAAACTGTGTTTTGCCCCTCTAGCACTCCATCAGGAACCCTCCTCTATCATTTGAGCTGCTTTGAAAACATATAGCTCCGATGCACATTTTTACCTGTTTCCAAACCATGATGTATCCACTATTACCCTTTCACGGGATTACCCTTCCTGGGGTGCCAAATTTGACTTTCATGAAACTGTGTTTTGACCCTCTAGCACTCCATCAGGAACCCTCCTCTATCATTTCAGCTGGTTTGAAAACCTGTAGCTCCGATTCACTTTTTACCAATATCCAAACCATGATGTATCCACTATTACCCTTTCACGGGATTACCCTTCCTCGAGTGCCAAATTTGACTTTCTTGCAACTCTGTTTTGACCCTCTAGCACTCCATCAGGAACTCTCCTCCATCATTTCAGCTGGGTTGAAAACCTGTAGCTACGATCCAAATTTTTATCTATTTCTAAACCAGGATGTATCCCCTATGACCCTTTCACGGGATTACCCTTCCTGGGGTGCCAAAGTTGACTTTCATGAAACTGTGTTTTGACCCTCTAGCACTCCATCAGGAAACCTCCTCTATCATTTCAGCTGGTTTTAAAACATATAGGTCCGATTCACTTTTTTACCTATTTCCAAACCATGATGTATCCCCTATTACCCTTTCACGGGATTACCCTTCCTGGGGTGCCAAAGTTGACTTTCACGAAAATGTGTTTTGACCCTCTAGCACTCCATCAGGAACCCTCCTCTATCATTTCAGCTGGTTTGAAAACCTGTAGCTCCGATTCACTTTTTACCACTTTCCAAACTATGATGTATCCACTATTACCCTTTCACGGGATTACCCTTCCTCGAGTGCCAAATTTGACTTTCTTGAAACTCTGTTTTGACCCTCTAGCACTCCATCAGGAACCCTCCTCTATCATTTCAGCTGGTTTCAAAACCTGTAGCTACGATCCAAATTTTTATCTATTTCCAAACCAGGATGTATCCCCTATGACCCTTTCACGGGATTACCCTTCCTGGGGTGCCAAAGTTGACTTTCACGAAACTGTGTTTTGACCCTCTAGCACTCCATCAGGAACCCTCCTCTATCATTTCAGCTGGTTTGAAAACCTGTAGCTACGATTCAAATTTTTATCTATTTCTAAACCAGGATGTATCCCCTATGACCCTTCCACGGGATTACCCTTCCTGGGGTGCCAAAGTTGACTTTCACGAAACTCTGTTTTGACCCTCTAGCACTGCATCAGGAACCCTCCTCTATCATTTCAGCTGGTTTCAAAACCTGTAGCTTCGATCCAAATTTTTATCTATTTCTAAACCAGGATGTATCCCCTATGACACTTTCACGGGATTACCCTTCCTGGGGTGCCAAAGTTGACTTTCGCGAAATTGTGTTTTGACCCTCTAGCACTCGATCAGGAACCCTTCTCTATCATTTCAGCTGGTTTGAAAACCTGTAGCTCCGATTCACCTTTTTACCTATTTCCAAACGATGATCTATCCACTATTACCCCTTCACGGGATTACCCTTCCTGGGGTGCCAAAGCTGACTTTCATGAAACTGTGTTTTCACCCCCTGGCACTCCATCAGGAAACCTCGTCTATCATTTCAGCTGGTTTGAAAACCTCTACCTCCGATTCACATTTTTACCTATTTGCACACCAGGATGTATCCACTATTACCATTTCACGGGATTACCCTTCCTGGGGTGCCAAAGTTGACTTTCGCGAAATTGTGCTTTGACCCTCTAGCACTCGATCAGGAACCCTTCTCTATCATTTCAGCTGGTTTGAAAACCTGTAGCTCCGATTCACTGTTATACCTATTTCCAAACCATGATGTATCCACTATTACCCTTTCACGGGATTACCCTTCCTCGAGTGCCAAATTTGACTTTCTTGAAACTCTGTTTTGACCCTCTAGCACTCCATCAGGAACCCTCCTCTATCATTTGAGCTGGTTTGAAAACCTGTAGCTACGATCCAAATTTTTATCTATTTCTAAACCAGGATGTATCCCCTATGACCCTTTCACTTGATTACCCTTCCTGGGGTGCCAAAGTTGACTTTCATGAAACTGTATTTTGACCCTCTAGGATTCCATCAGGAAACCTCCTGTATCATTTCAGATGGTTTTAAAACATATAGCTCCGATTCATCTTTTTTACCTATTCCCAAACCAGGATGTATCCCCTATTACCCTTTCACGGGATTACCCTTCCTGGGGTGCCAAAGTTGACTTTCACGAAACTGTGTTTTGACCCTCTAGCACTCCATCAGGAAACCTCCTCTATCATTTCAGCTGGTTTTAAAACATATAGCTCCGATTCACTGTTCTACCTATTTCCAAACCACGATGTATCCACTATTACCCTCTCATGGGATTGCCCTTCCTGGGGTGCCAAAGTTGACTTTCATGAAACTGTGTTTTGCCCCTCTAGCACTCCATCAGGAACCCTCCTCTATCATTTGAGCTGCTTTGAAAATATATAGCTCCGATGCACATTTTTACCTGTTTCCAAAACAAGATGTATCCACTATTACCCTTTCACGGGATTACCCTTCCTGGGGTGCCAAATTTGACTTTCATGAAACTGTGTTTTGACCCTCTAGCACTCCATCTGGAACCCTCCTCTATTATTTCAGCTGGTTTGAAAACCTGTAGCTCCGATTCACTTTTTACCAATATCCAAACCATGATGTATCCACTATTACCCTTTCACGGGATTACCCTTCCTCGAGTGCCAAATTTGACTTTCTTGCAACTCTGTTTTGACCCTCTAGCACTCCATCAGGAACTCTCCTCTATCATTTCAGCTGGGTTGAAAACCTGTAGCTACGATCCAAATTTTTATCTATTTCTAAACCAGGATGTATCCCCTATGACCCTTTCACGGGATTACCCTTCCTGGGGTGCCAAAGTTGACTTTCATGAAACTGTGTTTTGACCCTCTAGCACTCCATCAGGAAACCTCCTCTATCATTTCAGCTGGTTTTAAAACATATAGCTCCGATTCACTTTTTTACCTATTTCCAAACCATGATGTATCCACTATTACCCTTTCACGGGATTACCCTTCCTGGGGTGCCAAAGTTGACTTTCACGAAAATGTGTTTTGACCCTCTAGCACTCCATCAGGAACCCTCCTCTATCATTTCAGCTGGTTTGAAAACCTGTCGCTCCGATTCACTTTTTACCACTTTCCAAACTATGATGTATCCACTGTTACCCTTTCACGGGATTACCCTTCCTCGAGTGCCAAATTTGACTTTCTTGCAACTCTGTTTTGACCCTCTAGCACTCCATCAGGAACCCTCCTCTATCATTTCAGCTGGGTTGAAAACCTGTAGCTACGATCCAAATTTTTATCTATTTCTAAACCAGGATGTATCCCCTATGACCCTTTCACGGGATTACCCTTCCTGGGGTGCCAAAGTTGACTTTCATGAAACTGTGTTTTGACCCTCTAGCAATCCATCAGGAAACCTCCTGTATCATTTCAGATGGTTTTAAAACATAAAGCTCCGATTCATCTTTTTTACCTATTTCCAAACTTGGATCTATCCCCTATGACCCTTTCACATGATTACCCTTCCTGGGGTGCCAAAGTTGACTTTCACGAAACTGTGATTTGACCCTCTAGCACTCCATCAGGAAACCTCCTCTATTAATTCAGCTGGTTTTAAAACATATAGGTCCGATTCACTTTTTTACCTATTTCCAAACCATGATGTATCCACTATTACCCTTTCACGGGATCACCCTTCCTGGGGTACCAAAGTTGACTTTCACGAAACTGTGTTTTGACCCTCTAGCACTCCATCAGGAACCCTCCTCTATCATTTCAGCTGGTTTCAAAACCTGTAGCTACGATTCAAATTTTTATCTATTTCTAAACCAGGATGTACCCACTATGACCCTTTCACGGGATTACCCTTCCTGGGGTGCCAAAGTTGACTTTCGCGAAACTGTGTTTTGACCCTCTAGCACTCCATCAGGAACCCTCGTCTATCATTTCAGCTGGTTTGAAAACCTCTACCTCCGATTCACATTTTTACCTATTTGCACACAAGGATGTATCCACTATTACCATTTCACGGGATTACCCTTCCTGGGGTGCCAAAGTTGACTTTCACGAAACTGTGTTTTGACCCTCTAGCACTCCATCAGGAAACCTCCTCTATCATTTCAGCTGGTTTGAAAACCTGTAGCTCCGATTCACTTTTTTAAATATTTGCAAACCATGATGTATCCACTATTACCCTTTCACGGGATTACCCTTCCTCGAGTGCCAAATTTGACTTTCTTGAAACTCTGTTTTGACCCTCTAGCACTCCATCAGGAAACCTCCTCTATCATTTCAGCTGGTTTTAAAACATATAGCTCCGATTCACTGTTCTACCTATTTCCAAACCACGATGTATCCACTATTACCCTCTCATGGGATTACCCTTCCTGGGGTGCCAAAGTTGACTTTCATGAAACTGTGTTTTGCCCCTCTAGCACTCCATCAGGAACCCTCCTCTATCATTTGAGCTGCTTTGAAAACATATAGCTCCGATGCACATTTTTACCTGTTTCCAAACCATGATGTATCCACTATTACCCTTTCACGGGATTACCCTTCCTGGGGTGCCAAATTTGACTTTCATGAAACTGTGTTTTGACCCTCTAGCACTCCATCAGGAACCCTCCTCTATTATTTCAGCTGGTTTGAAAACCTGTAGCTCCGATTCACTTTTTACCAATATCCAAACCATGATGTATCCACTATTACCCTTTCACGGGATTACCCTTCCTCGAGTGCCAAATTTGACTTTCTTGCAACTCTGTTTTGACCCTCTAGCACTCCATCAGGAACTCTCCTCTATCATTTCAGCTGGGTTGAAAACCTGTAGCTACGATCCAAATTTTTATCTATTTCTAAACCAGGATGTATCCCCTATGACCCTTTCACGGGATTACCCTTCCTGGGGTGCCAAAGTTGACTTTCATGAAACTGTGTTTTGACCCTCTAGCACTCCATCAGGAAACCTCCTCTATCATTTCAGCTGGTTTTAAAACATATAGCTCCGATTCACTTTTTTACCTATTTCCAAACCATGATGTATCCACTATTACCCTTTCACGGGATTACCCTTCCTGGGGTGCCAAAGTTGACTTTCACGAAAATGTGTTTTGACCCTCTAGCACTCCATCAGGAACCCTCCTCTATCATTTCAGCTGGTTTGAAAACCTGTAGCTCCGATTCACTTTTTACCACTTTCCAAACTATGATGTATCCACTGTTACCCTTTCACGGGATTACCCTTCCTCGAGTGCCAAATTTGACTTTCTTGCAACTCTGTTTTGACCCTCTAGCACTCCATCAGGAACCCTCCTCTATCATTTCAGCTGGGTTGAAAACCTGTAGCTACGATCCAAATTTTTATCTATTTCTAAACCAGGATGTATCCCCTATGACCCTTTCACGGGATTACCCTTCCTCGGGTGCCAAAGTTGACTTTCATGAAACTGTGTTTTGACCCTCTAGCAATCCATCAGGAAACCTCCTGTATCATTTCAGATGGTTTTAAAACATATAGCTCCGATTCATCTTTTTTACCTATTTCCAAACTTGGATCTATCCCCTATGACCCTTTCACATGATTACCCTTCCTGGGGTGCCAAAGTTGACTTTCACGAAACTGTGTTTTGACCCTCTAGCACTCCATCAGGAAACCTCCTCTATTAATTCAGCTGGTTTTAAAACATATAGGTCCGATTCACTTTTTTACCTATTTCCAAACCATGATGTATCCACTATTACCCTTTCACGGGATTACCCTTCCTGGGGTGCCAAAGTTGACTTTCGCGAAACTGTGTTTTGACCCTCTAGCACTCCATCAGGAACCCTCGTCTATCATTTCAGCTGGTTTGAAAACCTCTACCTCCGATTCACATTTTTACCTATTTGCACACAAGGATGTATCCACTATTACCATTTCACGGGATTACCCTTCCTGGGGTGCCAAAGTTGACTTTCACGAAACTGTGTTTTGACCCTCTAGCACTCCATCAGGAAACCTCCTCTATCATTTCAGCTGGTTTGAAAACCTGTAGCTCCGATTCACTTTTTTAAATATTTGCAAACCATGATGTATCCACTATTACCCTTTCACGGGATTACCCTTCCTCGAGTGCCAAATTTGACTTTCTTGAAACTCTGTTTTGACCCTCTAGCACTCCATCAGGAACCCTCCTCTATCATTTCAGCTGGTTTGAAAACCTGTAGCTACGATCCAAATTTTATCTATTTCTAAACCAGGATGTATCCCCTATGACCCTTTCACTTGATTACCCTTCCTGGGGTGCCAAAGTTGACTTTCATGAAACTGTGTTTTGACCCTCTAGCATTCCATCAGGAAACCTCCTGTATCATTTCAGATGGTTTTAAAAGATATAGCTCCGATTCGTCTTTTTTACCTATTTCCAAACCAGGATGTATCCCCTATCACCCTTTCACGGGATTACCCTTCCTGGGGTGCCAAAGTTGACTTTCACGAAAATGTGTTTTGACCCTCTAGCACTCCATCAGGAAACCTCCTGTATCATTTCAGATGGTTTTAAAACATATAGCTCCGATTCATCTTTTTTACCTATTTCCAAACCAGGATCTATCCCCTACCACCCTTTCACGGGATTACCCTTCCTGGGGTGCCAAAGTTGAATTTCACGAAACTGTGTTTTGACCCTCTAGCACTCCATCAGGAAACCTCCTCTATCATTTCAGCTGGTTTTAAAACATATAGCTCCGATTCACTTTTTTACCTATTTCCAAACCACGATGTATCCACTATTACCCTTTCACGGGATTACCCTTCCTGGGGTGCCAAAGTTGACTTTCACGAAAATGTGTTTTGACCCTCTAGCACTCCATCAGGAACCCTCCTCTATCATTTCAGCTGGTTTGAAAACCTGTAGCTCCGATTCACTTTTTACCACTTTCCAAACTATGATGTATCCACTGTTACCCTTTCACGGGATTACCCTTCCTCGAGTGCCAAATTTGACTTTCTTGCAACTCTGTTTTGACCCTCTAGCACTCCATCAGGAACCCTCCTCTATCATTTCAGCTGGGTTGAAAACCTGTAGCTACGATCCAAATTTTTATCTATTTCTAAACCAGGATGTATCCCCTATGACCCTTTCACGGGATTACCCTTCCTGGGGTGCCAAAGTTGACTTTCATGAAACTGTGTTTTGACCCTCTAGCACTCCATCAGGAAACCTCCTCTATTAATTCAGCTGGTTTTAAAACATATAGGTCCGATTCACTTTTTTACCTATTTCCAAACCATGATGTATCCACTATTACCCTTTCACGGGATCACCCTTCCTGGGGTACCAAAGTTGACTTTCAAGAAACTGTGTTTTCACCCTCTAGCACTCCATCAGGAACCCTCCTCTATCATTTCAGCTGGTTTCAAAACCTGTAGCTACGATTCAAATTTTTATCTATTTCTAAACCAGGATGTACCCACTATGACCCTTTCACGGGATTACCCTTCCTGGGGTGCCAAAGTTGACTTTCGCGAAACTGTGTTTTGACCCTCTAGCACTCCATCAGGAACCCTCGTCTATCATTTCAGCTGGTTTGAAAACCTCTACCTCCGATTCACATTTTTACCTATTTGCACACAAGGATGTATCCACTATTACCATTTCACGGGATTACCCTTCCTGGGGTGCCAAAGTTGACTTTCACGAAACTGTGTTTTGACCCTCTAGCACTCCATCAGGAAACCTCCTCTATCATTTCAGCTGGTTTGAAAACCTGTAGCTCCGATTCACTTTTTTACTTATTTGCAAACCATGATGTATCCACTATTACCCTTTCACGGGATTACCCTTCCTCGAGTGCCAAATTTGACTTTCTTGAAACTCTGTTTTGACCCTCTAGCACTCCATCAGGAACCCTCCTCTATCATTTCAGCTGGTTTGAAAACCTGTAGCTACGATCCAAATTTTATCTATTTCTAAACCAGGATGTATCCCCTATGACCCTTTCACTTGATTACCCTTCCTGGGGTGCCAAAGTTGACTTTCATGAAACTGTGTTTTGACCCTCTAGCATTCCATCAGGAAACCTCCTGTATCATTTCAGATGGTTTTAAAAGATATAGCTCCGATTCATCTTTTTTACCTATTTCCAAACCAGGATGTATCCCCTATCACCCTTTCACGGGATTACCCTTCCTGGGGTGCCAAAGTTGACTTTCACGAAACTGTGTTTTGACCCTCTAGCACTCCATCAGGAAACCTCCTGTATCATTTCAGATGGTTTTAAAACATATAGCTCCGATTCATCTTTTTTACCTATTTCCAAACCAGGATCTATCCCCTACTACCCTTTCACGGGATTACCCTTCCTGGGGTGCCAAAGTTGAATTTCACGAAACTGTGTTTTGACCCTCTAGCACTCCATCAGGAAACCTCCTCTATCATTTCAGCTGGTTTTAAAACATATAGCTCCGATTCACTTTTTTACCTATTTCCAAACCACGATGTATCCACTATTACCCTTTCACGGGATTACCCTTCCTCGAGTGCCAAATTTGACTTTCTTGCAACTCTGTTTTGACCCTCTAGCACTCCATCAGGAACCCTCCTCTATCATTTCAGCTGGTTTGAAAACCTGTAGCTACGATCCAAATTTTTATCTATTTCTAAACCAGGATGTATCCCCTAGGACCCTTTCACAGGATTACCCTTGCTGGGGTGCCAAAGGTGACTTTCACGAAACTGTGTTTTCACCCTCTAGCTCTCCATCAGGAACCCTCCTCTATCATTTCAGCTGGTTTGAAAACCTGTAGCTACGATTCAAATTTTTATCTATTTCTAAACCAGGATGTAACCACTATGACCCTTTCACGGGATTACCCTTCCTGGGGTGCCAAAGTTGACTTTCGCGAAACTGTGTTTTGACCCTCTAGCACTCCATCAGGAACCCTTCTCTATCATGTAAGCTGGTTTGAAAACCTGTAGCTACGATTCACCTTTTTACCTATTTCCAAACGATGATGTATCCACTATTACCCTTTCACGGGATTACCCTTCCTGGGGTGCCAAAGCTGACTTTCATGAAACTGTGTTTTCACCCCCTAGCACTCCATCATTAACCCTCGTCTATCATTTCAGCTGGTTTGAAAACCTCTACCTCCGATTCACATTTTTACCTATTTGTACACCAGGATGTATCCAATTTTACCATTTCACAGGATTACCCTTCCTGGGGTGCCAAAGTTGACTTTCACGAAACTGTGTTTTGCCCCTCTAGCACTCCATCAGGAAACCTCCTCTATCATTTGAGCTGCTTTGAAAACATATAGCTCCGATGCACATTTTTACCTGTTTCCATACCATGATGTATCCACTATTACCCTTTCACGGGATTACCCTTCCTGGGGTGCCAAATTTGACTTTCATGAAACTGTGTTTTGACCCTCTAGCACTCCATCAGGAACCCTCCTCTATCATTTCAGCTGGTTTGAAAACCTGTAGCTCCGATTCACTTTTTACCAATATCCAAACCATGATGTATCCACTATTACCCTTTCACGGGATTACCCTTCCTGGGGTGCCAAAGTTGACTTTCATGAAACTGTGTTTTGACCCTCTAGCACTCCATCAGGAAACCTCCTCTATCATTTCAGCTGGTTTTAAAACATATAGGTCCGATTCACTTTTTTACCTATTTCCAAACCATGATGTATCCACTATTACCCTTTCACGGGATTACCCTTCCTGGGGTGCCAAAGTTGACTTTCACGAAAATGTATTTTGACCCTCTAGCACTCCATCAGGAACCCTCCTCTATCATTTCAGCTGGTTTGAAAACCTGTAGCTCCGATTCACTTTTTACCACTTTCCAAACTATGATGTATCCACTGCTACCCTTTCACGGGATTACCCTTCCTCGAGTGCCAAATTTGACTTTCTTGCAACTCTGTTTTGACCCTCTAGCACTCCATCAGGAACCCTCCTCTATCATTTCAGCTGGGTTGAAAACCTGTAGCTACGATCCAAATTTTTATCTATTTCTAAACCAGGATGTATCCCCTATGACCCTTTCACGGGATTACCCTTCCTGGGGTGCCAAAGTTGACTTTCATGAAACTGTGTTTTGACCCTCTAGCACTCCATCAGGAAACCTCCTCTATTAATTCAGCTGGTTTTAAAACATATAGGTCCGATTCACTTTTTTACCTATTTCCAAACCATGATGTATCCACTATTACCCTTTCACGGGATTACCCTTCCTGGGGTACCAAAGTTGACTTTCACGAAACTGTGTTTTCACCCTCTAGCACTCCATCAGGAACCCTCCTCTATCATTTCAGCTGGTTTCAAAACCTGTAGCTACGATTCAAATTTTTATCTATTTCTAAACCAGGATGTACCCACTATGACCCTTTCACGGGATTACCCTTCCTGGGGTGCCAAAGTTGACTTTCGCGAAACTGTGTTTTGACCCTCTAGCACTCCATCAGGAACCCTCGTCTATCCTTTCAGCTGGTTTGAAAACCTCTACCTCCGATTCACATTTTTACCTATTTGCACACAAGGATGTATCCACTATTACCATTTCACGGGATTACCCTTCCTGGGGTGCCAAAGTTGACTTTCACGAAACTGTGTTTTGACCCTCTAGCACTCCATCAGGAAACCTCCTCTATCATTTCAGCTGGTTTGAAAACCTGTAGCTCCGATTCACTTTTTTACCTATTTCCAAACCATGATGTATCCACTATTACCCTTTCACGGGATTACCCTTCCTCGAGTGCCAAATTTGACTTTCTTGAAACTCTGTTTTGACCCTCTAGCACTCCATCAGGAACCCTCCTCTATCATTTCAGCTGGTTTGAAAACCTGTAGCTACGATCCAAATTTTAGTCTATTTCTAAACCAGGATGTATCCCCTATGACCCTTTCACTTGATTACCCTTCCTGGGGTGCCAAAGTTGACTTTCATGAAACTGTGTTTTGACCCTCTAGCATTCCATCAGGAAACCTCCTGTATCATTTCAGATGGTTTTAAAAGATATAGCTCCGATTCATCTTTTTTACCTATTTCCAAACCAGGATGTATCCCCTATCACCCTTTCACGGGATTACCCTTCCTGGGGTGCCAAAGTTGACTTTCACGAAAATGTGTTTTGACCCTCTAGCACTCCATCAGGAAACCTCCTCTATCATTTCAGATGGTTTTAAAACATATAGCTCCGATTCATCTTTTTTACCTATTTCCAAACCAGGATCTATCCCCTATTAACCTTTCACGGGATTACCCTTCCTGGGGTGCCAAAGTTGAATTTCACGAAACTGTGTTTTGACCCTCTAGCACTCCATCAGGAAACCTCCTCTATCATTTCAGCTGGTTTTAAAACATATAGCTCCGATTCACTTTTTTACCTATTTCCAAACCACGATGTATCCACTATTACCCTTTCACGGGATTACCCTTCCTCGAGTGCCAAATTTGACTTTCTTGCAACTCTGTTTTGACCCTCTAGCACTCCATCAGGAACCCTCCTCTATCATTTCAGCTGGTTTGAAAACCTGTAGCTACGATCCAAATTTTTATCTATTTCTAAACCAGGATGTATCCCCTAGGACCCTTTCACAGGATTACCCTTGCTGGGGTGCCAAAGGTGACTTTCACGAAACTGTGTTTTCACCCTCTAGCACTCCATCAGGAACCCTCCTCTATCATTTCAGCTGGTTTGAAAACCTGTAGCTACGATTCAAATTTTTATCTATTTCTAAACCAGGATGTAACCACTATGACCCTTTCACGGGATTACCCTTCCTGGCGTGCCAAAGCTGACTTTCATGAAACTGTGTTTTCACCCCCTAGCACTCCATCATTAACCCTCGTCTATCATTTCAGCTGGTTTGAAAACCTCTACCTCCGATTCACATTTTTACCTATTTGCACACCAGGATGTATCCACTTTTACCATTTCACGGGATTACCCTTCCTGGGGTGCCAAAGTTGACTTTCACGAAACTGTGTTTTGACCCTCTAGCACTCCATCAGGAAACCTCCTCTATCATTTCAGCTGGTTTGAAAACCTGTAGCTCCGATTCACTTTTTACCTATTTCCAAACCATGATGTATCCACTATTACCCTTTCACGGGATTACCCTTCCTCGAGTGCCAAATTTGACTTTCTTGAAACTCTGTTTTGACCCTCTAGCACTCCATCAGGAACCTTCCTCTATCATTTCAGCTGGTTTGAAAACCTGTAGCTACGATCCAAATCTTTATCTATTTCTAAACCAGGATCTATCCCCTAGGACCCTTTCACTTGATTACCCTTCCTGGGGTGCCAAAGTTGACTTTCATGAAACTGTGTTTTGACCCTCTAGCATTCCATCAGGAAACCTCCTGTATCATTTCAGCTGGTTTTAAAAGATATAGCTCCGATTCATCTTTTTTACCTATTTCCAAACCAGGATCTATCCCCTAGGACCCTTTCACGGGATTACCTTTCCTGGGGTGCCAAAGTTGACTTTCACGAAACTGTGTTTTGACCCTCTAGCACTCCATCAGGAAACCTCCTCTATCATTTCAGCTGGTTTTAAAACATATAGCTCCGATTCATCTTTTTTACCTATTTCCAAACCACGATGTATCCACTATTACCCTTTCACGGGATTACCCTTCCTCGAGTGCCAAATTTGACTTTCTTAAAACTCTGTTTTGACCCTCTAGCACTCCATCAGGAAACCTCCTCTATCATTTCAGCTGGTTTGAAAACCTGTAGCTACCATCCAAATTTTTATCTATTTCTAAACCAGGATGTATCCCCTAGGACCCTCTCACGGGATTACCCTTCCTGGGGTGCCAAAGTTGACTTTCACGAAACTGTGTTTTCACCCTCTAGCACTCCATCAGGAACCCTCCTCTATCATTTCAGCTGGTTTGAAAACCTGTAGCTACGATCCAAATTTTTATCTATTTCTAAACCAGGATGTATCCCCTATGACCCTTTCACTTGACTACCCTTCCTGGGGTGCCAAAGTTGACTTTCATGAAACTGTGTTTTGACCCTCTAGCAATCCATCAGGAAACCTCCTGTATCATTTCAGATGGTTTTAAAAGATATAGCTCCGATTCATCTTTTTTACCTATTTCCAAACCAGGATGTATCCCCTAGGACCCTTTCACGGGATTACCCTTCCTGGGGTGCCAAAGTTGACTTTCACGAAACTGTGTTTTGACCCTCTAGCACTCCATCAGGAACCCTCCTCTATCATTTCAGCTGGTTTGAAAACCTGTAGCTCCGATTCACTTTTTACCAATTTCCAAACCATGATGTATCCACTATTACCCTTTCACGGGATTACCCTTCCTCGAGTGCCAAATTTGACTTTCTTGCAACTCTGTTTTGACCCTCTAGCACTCCATCAGGAACCCTCCTCTATCATTTCAGCTGGTTTGAAAACCTGTAGCTATGATCCAAATTTTTATCTATTTCTAAACCAGGATGTATCCCCTATGACCCTTTCACGGGATTACCCTTCCTGGGGTGCCAAAGTTGACTTTCATGAAACTGTGTTTTGACCCTCTAGCAATCCATCAGGAAACCTCCTGTATCATTTCAGATGGTTTTAAAACATATAGCTCCGATTCATCTTTTTTACCTATTTCCAAACCAGGATCTATCCCCTATTACCCTTTCACGGGATTACCCTTCCTGGGGTGCCAAAGTTGACTTTCATGAAACTGTGTTTTGACCCTCTAGCATTCCATCAGGAAACCTCCTGTATCATTTCAGATGGTTTCAAAAGACATAGCTCCGATTCATCTTTTTTACCTATTTCCAAACCAGGATGTATCCCCCATTACCCTTTCACGGGATTACCCTTCCTGGGGTGCCAAAGTTGACTTTCACAAAAATGTGTTTTGACCCTCTAGCACTCCATCAGGAACCCTCCTCTATCATTTCAGCTGGTTTCAAAACCTGTAGCTACGATCCAAATTTTTATCTATTTCTAAACCAGGATGTATCCCCTATGACCCTTTCACGGGATTACCCTTCCTGGGGTGCCAAAGTTGACTTTCATGAAACTGTGTTTTGACCCTCTAGCAATCCATCAGGAAACCTCCTGTATCATTTCAGATGGTTTTAAAACATATAGCTCCGATTCATCTTTTTTACCTATTTCCAAACCAGGATCTATCCCCTATTACCCTTTCACGGGATTACCCTTCCTGGGGTGCCAAAGTTGACTTTCATGAAACTGTGTTTTGACCCTCTAGCACTCCATCAGGAAACCTCCTGTATCATTTCAGATGGTTTTAAAAGATATAGCTCCGATTCATCTTTTTTACCTATTTCCAAACCAGGATGTATCCCCTAGGACCCTTTCACGGGATTACCCTTCCTGGGGTGCCAAAGTTGACTTTCACGAAACTGTGTTTTGACCCTCTAGCACTCCATCAGGAACCCTCCTCTATCATTTCAGCTGGTTTGAAAACCTGTAGCTCCGATTCACTTTTTACCAATTTCCAAACCATGATGTATCCACTATTACCCTTTCACGGGATTACCCTTCCTCGAGTGCCAAATTTGACTTTCTTGCAACTCTGTTTTGACCCTCTAGCACTCCATCAGGAACCCTCCTCTATCATTTCAGCTGGTTTGAAAACCTGTAGCTACGATCCAAATTTTCATCTATTTCTAAACCAGGATGTATCCCCTATTACCCTTTCACGGGATTACCCTTCCTGGGGTGCCAAAGTTGACTTTCATGAAACTGTGTTTTGACCCTCTAGCAATCCGTCAGGAAACCTCCTGTATCATTTCAGATGGTTTTAAAACATATAGCTCCGATTCATCTTTTTTACCTATTTCCAAACCAGGATGTATCCCCTATTACCCTTTCACGGGATTACCCTTCCTGGGGTGCCAAATTTGACTTTCACGAAAATGTGTTTTGACCCTCTAGCACTCCATCAGGAACCCTCCTCTATCATTTCAGCTGGTTTGAAAACCTGTAGCTCCGATTCACTTTTTACCAATTTCCAAACCATGATGTATCCACTATTACCCTTTCACGGGATTACCCTTCCTCGAGTGCCAAATTTGACTTTCTTGCAACTCTGTTTTGACCCTCTAGCACTCCATCAGGAACCCTCCTCTATCATTTCAGCTGGTTTGAAAACCTGTAGCTACGATCCAAATTTTCATCTATTTCTAAGCCAGGATGTATCCCCTATGACCTTTTCACGGGTTTACCCTTCCTGGGGTGCCAAAGTTGACTTTCATGAAACTGTGTTTTGACCCTCTAGCAATCCATCAGGAAACCTCCTGTATCATTTCAGATGGTTTTAAAACATATAGCTCCGATTCATCTTTTTTACCTATTTCCAAACCAGGATGTATCCCCTATGACCCTTTCACGGGATTACCCTTCCTGGGGTGCCAAAGTTGACTTTCATGAAACTGTGTTTTGACCCTCTAGCAATCCATCAGGAAACCTCCTGTATCATTTCAGATGGTTTTAAAACATATAGCTCCGATTCATCTTTTTTACCTATTTCCAAACCAGGATCTATCCCCTATTACCCTTTCACGGGATTACCCTTCCTGGGGTGCCAAAGTTGACTTTCACGAAACTGTGTTTTGACCCTCTAGCACTCCATCAGGAAACCTCCTCTATCACTTCAGCTGGTTTTAAAACATATAGCTCCGATTCACTTTTTTACCTATTTCCAAACCACGATGTATCCACTATTACCCTTTCACGGGATCACCCTTCCTCGAGTGCCAAATTTGACTTTCTTGAAACTGTGTTTTGACCCTCTAGCACTCCATCAGGAACCCTCCTCTATCATTTCAGCTGGTTTCAAAACCTGTAGCTACGATCCAAATTTTTATCTATTTCTAAACCAGGATGTATCCCCTATGACCCTTTCACGGGATTACCCTTCCTGGGGTGCCAAAGTTGACTTTCATGAAACTGTGTTTTGACCCTCTAGCAATCCATCAGGAAACCTCCTCTATCATTTCAGCTGGTTTGAAAACCTGTAGCTCCGATTCACTTTCTACCAATTTCCAAACCATGATGTATCCACTATTACCCTTTCACGGGATTACCCTTCCTCGAGTGCCAAATTTGACTTTCTTGCAACTCTGTTTTGACCCTCTAGCACTCCATCAGGAACCCTCCTCTATCATTTCAGCTGGTTTCAAAACCTGTAGCTACGATCCAAATTTTTATCTATTTCTAAACCAGGATGTATCCCCTATGACCCTTTCACGGGATTACCCTTCCTGGGGTGCCAAAGTTGACTTTCATGAAACTGTGTTTTGACCCTCTAGCAATCCATCAGGAAACCTCCTGTATCATTTCAGATGGTTTTAAAACATATAGCTCCGATTCATCTTTTTTACCTATTTCCAAACCAGGATCTATCCCCTATTACCCTTTCACGGGATTACCCTTCCTGGGGTGCCAAAGTTGACTTTCATGAAACTGTGTTTTGACCCTCTAGCACTCCATCAGGAAACCTCCTGTATCATTTCAGATGGTTTTAAAAGATATAGCTCCGATTCATCTTTTTTACCTATTTCCAAACCAGGATGTATCCCCTAGGACCCTTTCACGGGATTACCCTTCCTGGGGTGCCAAAGTTGACTTTCACGAAACTGTGTTTTGACCCTCTAGCACTCCATCAGGAACCCTCCTCTATCATTTCAGCTGGTTTGAAAACCTGTAGCTCCGATTCACTTTTTACCAATTTCCAAACCATGATGTATCCACTATTACCCTTTCACGGGATTACCCTTCCTCGAGTGCCAAATTTGACTTTCTTGCAACTCTGTTTTGACCCTCTAGCACTCCATCAGGAACCCTCCTCTATCATTTCAGCTGGTTTGAAAACCTGTAGCTATGATCCAAATTTTTATCTATTTCTAAACCAGGATGTATCCCCTATTACCCTTTCACGGGATTACCCTTCCTGGGGTGCCAAAGTTGACTTTCATGAAACTGTGTTTTGACCCTCTAGCAATCCATCAGGAAACCTCCTCTATCATTTCAGATGGTTTTAAAACATATAGCTCCGATTCATCTTTTTTACCTATTTCCAAACCAGGATGTATCCCCTATTACCCTTTCACGGGATTACCCTTCCTGGGGTGCCAAATTTGACTTTCACGAAAATGTGTTTTGACCCTCTAGCACTCCATCAGGAACCCTCCTCTATCATTTCAGCTGGTTTGAAAACCTGTAGCTCCGATTCACTTTTTACCAATTTCCAAACCATGATGTATCCACTATTACCCTTTCACGGGATTACCCTTCCTCGAGTGCCAAATTTGACTTTCTTGCAACTCTGTTTTGACCCTCTAGCACTCCATCAGGAACCCTCCTCTATCATTTCAGCTGGTTTGAAAACCTGTAGCTCCGATTCACTTTTTACCAATTTCCAAACCATGATGTATCCACTATTACCCTTTCACGGGATTACCCTTCCTCGAGTGCCAAATTTGACTTTCTTGCAACTCTGTTTTGACCCTCTAGCACTCCATCAGGAACCCTCCTCTATCATTTCAGCTGGTTTCAAAACCTGTAGCTACGATCCAAATTTTTATCTATTTCTAAGCCAGGATGTATCCCCTATGACCCTTTCACGGGATTACCCTTCCTGGGGTGCCAAAGTTGACTTTCATGAAACTGTGTTTTGACCCTCTAGCACTCCATCAGGAAACCTCCTGTATCACTTCAGATGGTTTTAAAAGACATAGCTCCGATTCATCTTTTTTACCTATTTCCAAACCAGGATGTATCCCCTAGGACCCTTTCACGGGATTACCCTTCCTGGGGTGCCAAAGTTGACTTTCACGAAACTGTGTTTTGACCCTCTAGCACTCCATCAGGAACCCTCCTCTATCATTTCAGCTGGTTTGAAAACCTGTAGCTCCGATTCACTTTTTACCAATTTCCAAACCATGATGTATCCACTATTACCCTTTCACGGGATTACCCTTCCTGGGGTGCCAAATTTGACTTTCTTGCAACTCTGTTTTGACCCTCTAGCACTCCATCAGGAACCCTCCTCTATCATTTCAGCTGGTTTGAAAACCTGTAGCTACGATCCAAATTTTTATCTATTTCTAAACCATGATGTATCCCCTATTACCCTTTCACGGGATTACCCTTCCTGGGGTGCCAAAGTTGACTTTCATGAAACTGTGTTTTGACCCTCTAGCAATCCGTCAGGAAACCTCCTCTATCATTTCAGATGGTTTTAAAACATATAGCTCCGATTCATCTTTTTTACCTATTTCCAAACCAGGATGTATCCCCTATTACCCTTTCACGGGATTACCCTTCCTGGGGTGCCAAATTTGACTTTCAAGAAAATGTGTTTTGACCCTCTAGCACTCCATCAGGAACCCTCCTCTATCATTTCAGCTGGTTTGAAAACCTGTAGCTCCGATTCACTTTTTACCAATTTCCAAACCATGATGTATCCACTATTACCCTTTCACGGGATTACCCTTCCTCGAGTGCCAAATTTGACTTTCTTAAAACTCTGTTTTGACCCTCTAGCACTCCATCAGGAACCCTCCTCTATCATTTCAGCTGGTTTGAAAACCTGTAGCTACGATCCAAATTTTCATCTATTTCTAAGCCAGGATGTATCCCCTATGACCTTTTCACGGGATTACCCTTCCTGGGGTGCCAAAGTTGACTTTCATGAAACTGTGTTTTGACCCTCTAGCAATCCATCAGGAAACCTCCTGTATCATTTCAGATGGTTTTAAAACATATAGCTCCGATTCATCTTTTTTACTTATTTCCAAACCAGGATGTATCCCCTAGGACCCTTTCACGGGATTACCCTTCCTGGGGTGCCAAAGTTGACTTTCATGAAACTGTGTTTTGACCCTCTAGCAATCCATCAGGAAACCTCCTGTATCATTTCAGATGGTTTTAAAACATATAGCTCCGATTCATCTTTTTTACCTATTTCCAAACCAGGATCTATCCCCTATTACCCTTTCACAGGATTACCCTTCCTGGGGTGCCAAAGTTGACTTTCACGAAACTGTGTTTTGACCCTCTAGCACTCCATCAGGAAACCTCCTCTATCACTTCAGCTGGTTTTAAAACATATAGCTCCGATTCACTTTTTTACCTATTTCCAAACCACGATGTATCCACTATTACCCTTTCACGGGATCACCCTTCCTCGAGTGCCAAATTTGACTTTCTTGAAACTGTGTTTTGACCCTCTTGCACTCCATCAGGAACCCTCCTCTATCATTTCAGCTGGTTTCAAAACATGTAGCTACGATTCAAAGTTTTATCTATTTCTAAACCAGGATGTAACAACTATGACCCTTTCACGGGATTACCCTTCCTGGGGTGCCAAAGTTGACTTTCATGAAACTGTGTTTTGACCCTCTAGCACTCCATCAGGAACCCTTCTCTATCATGTAAGCTGGTTTGAAAACCTGTACCTACGATTCACCTTTTTACCTATTTCCAAACGATGATGTATCCACTATTACCCTTTCACGGGATTACCCTTCCTGGGGTGCCAAAGCTGACTTTCATGAAACTGTGTTTTGACCCTCTAGCACTCCATCAGGAAACCTCCTGTATCATTTCAGATGGTTTTTAAAGATATAGCTCCGATTCATCTTTTTTACCTATTTCCAAACCAGGATCTATCCCCTATTACCCTTTCACGGGATTACCCTTCCTGGGGTGCCAAAGTTGACTTTCATGAAACTGTGTTTTGACCCTCTAGCACTCCATCAGGAAACCTCCTGTATCATTTCAGATGGTTTTAAAAGATATAGCTCCGATTCATCTTTTTTACCTATTTCCAAACCAGGATGTATCCCCTAGGACCCTTTCACGGGATTACCCTTCCTGGGGTGCCAAAGTTGACTTTCACGAAACTGTGTTTTGACCCTCTAGCACTCCATCAGGAACCCTCCTCTATCATTTCAGCTGGTTTGAAAACCTGTAGCTCCGATTCACTTTTTACCAATTTCCAAACCATGATGTATCCACTATTACCCTTTCACGGGATTACCCTTCCTCGAGTGCCAAATTTGACTTTCTTGCAACTCTGTTTTGACCCTCTAGCACTCCATCAGGAACCCTCCTCTATGATTTCAGCTGGTTTGAAAACCTGTAGCTACGATCCAAATTTTTATCTATTTCTAAACCAGGATGTATCCCCTATTACCCTTTCACGGGATTACCCTTCCTGGGGTGCCAAAGTTGACTTTCATGAAACTGTGTTTTGACCCTCTAGCAATCCATCAGGAAACCTCCTCTATCATTTCAGATGGTTTTAAAACATATAGCTCCGATTCATCTTTTTTACCTATTTCCAAACCAGGATGTATCCCCTATTACCCTTTCACGGGATTACCCTTCCTGGGGTGCCAAATTTGACTTTCACGAAAATGTGTTTTGACCCTCTAGCACTCCATCAGGAACCCTCCTCTATCATTTCAGCTGGTTTGAAAACCTGTAGCTCCGATTCACTTTTTACCAATTTCCAAACCATGATGTATCCACTATTACCCTTTCACGGGATTACCCTTCCTCGAGTGCCAAATTTGACTTTCTTGCATCTCTGTTTTCACCCTCTAGCACTCCATCAGGAACCCTCCTCTATCATTTCAGCTGGTTTGAAAACCTGTAGCTACGATCCAAATTTTTATCTATTTCTAAGCCAGGATGTATCCCCTATGACCCTTTCACGGGATTACCCTTCCTGGGGTGCCAAAGTTGACTTTCATGAAACTGTGTTTTGACCCTCTAGCACTCCATCAGGAAACCTCCTGTATCACTTCAGATGGTTTTAAAAGACATAGCTCCGATTCATCTTTTTTACCTATTTCCAAACCAGGATGTATCCCCTAGGACCCTTTCACGGGATTACCCTTCCTGGGGTGCCAAAGTTGACTTTCACGAAACTGTGTTTTGACCCTCTAGCACTCCATCAGGAACCCTCCTCTATCATTTCAGCTGGTTTGAAAACCTGTAGCTCCGATTCACTTTTTACCAATTTCCAAACCATGATGTATCCACTATTACCCTTTCACGGGATTACCCTTCCTGGGGTGCCAAATTTGACTTTCTTGCAACTCTGTTTTGACCCTCTAGCACTCCATCAGGAACCCTCCTCTATCATTTCAGCTGGTTTGAAAACCTGTAGCTACGATCCAAATTTTTATCTATTTCTAAACCAGGATGTATCCCCTATTACCCTTTCACGGGATTACCCTTCCTGGGGTGCCAAAGTTGACTTTCATGAAACTGTGTTTTGACCCTCTAGCAATCCATCAGGAAACCTCCTGTATCATTTCAGATGGTTTTAAAACATATAGCTCCGATTCATCTTTTTTACCTATTTCCAAACCAGGATGTATCCCCTATTACCCTTTCACGGGATTACCCTTCCTGGGGTGCCAAATTTGACTTTCACGAAAATGTGTTTTGACCCTCTAGCACTCCATCAGGAACCCTCCTCCATCATTTCAGCTGGTTTGAAAACCTGTAGCTCCGATTCACTTTTTACCAATTTCCAAACCATGATGTATCCACTATTACCCTTTCACGGGATTACCCTTCCTCGAGTGCCAAATTTGACTTTCTTGCAACTCTGTTTTGACCCTCTAGCACTCCATCAGGAACCCTCCTCTATCATTTCAGCTGGTTTGAAAACCTGTAGCTACGATCCAAATTTTCATCTATTTCTAAGCCAGGATGTATCCCCTATGACCTTTTCACGGGATTACCCTTCCTGGGGTGCCAAAGTTGACTTTCATGAAACTGTGTTTTGACCCTCTAGCAATCCATCAGGAAACCTCCTGTATCATTTCAGATGGTTTTAAAACATATAGCTCCGATTCATCTTTTTTACCTATTTCCAAACCAGGATGTATCCCCTAGGACCCTTTCACGGGATTACCCTTCCTGGGGTGCCAAAGTTGACTTTCATGAAACTGTGTTTTGACCCTCTAGCAATCCATCAGGAAACCTCCTGTATCATTTCAGATGGTTTTAAAACATATAGCTCCGATTCATCTTTTTTACCTATTTCCAAACCAGGATCTATCCCCTATTACCCTTTCACGGGATTACCCTTCCTGGGGTGCCAAAGTTGACTTTCACGAAACTGTGTTTTGACCCTCTAGCACTCCATCAGGAAACCTCCTCTATCACTTCAGCTGGTTTTAAAACATATAGCTCCGATTCACTTTTTTACCTATTTCCAAACCACGATGTATCCACTATTACCCTTTCACGGGATCACCCTTCCTCGAGTGCCAAATTTGACTTTCTTGAAACTGTGTTTTGACCCTCTAGCACTCCATCAGGAACCCTCCTCTATCATTTCAGCTGGTTTCAAAACATGTAGCTACGATTCAAAGTTTTATCTATTTCTAAACCAGGATGTAACAACTATGACCCTTTCACGGGATTACCCTTCCTGGGGTGCCAAAGTTGACTTTCATGAAACTGTGTTTTGACCCTCTAGCAATCCATCAGGAAACCTCCTGTATCATTTCAGATGGTTTTAAAACATATAGCTCCGATTCATCTTTTTTACCTATTTCCAAACCAGGATGTATCCCCTATTACCCTTTCACGGGATTACCCTTCCTGGGGTGCCAAATTTGACTTTCACGAAAATGTGTTTTGACCCTCTAGCACTCCATCAGGAACCCTCCTCTATCATTTCAGCTGGTTTGAAAACCTGTAGCTCCGATTCACTTTTTACCAATTTCCAAACCATGATGTATCCACTATTACCCTTTCACGGGATTACCCTTCCTCGAGTGCCAAATTTGACTTTCTTGCAACTCTGTTTTGACCCTCTAGCACTCCATCAGGAACCCTCCTCTATCATTTCAGCTGGTTTGAAAACCTGTAGCTACGATCCAAATTTTCATCTATTTCTAAGCCAGGATGTATCCCCTATGACCTTTTCACGGGATTACCCTTCCTGGGGTGCCAAAGTTGACTTTCATGAAACTGTGTTTTGACCCTCTAGCAATCCATCAGGAAACCTCCTGTATCATTTCAGATGGTTTTAAAACATATAGCTCCGATTCATCTTTTTTACCTATTTCCAAACCAGGATGTATCCCCTAGGACCCTTTCACGGGATTACCCTTCCTGGGGTGCCAAAGTTGACTTTCATGAAACTGTGTTTTGACCCTCTAGCAATCCATCAGGAAACCTCCTGTATCATTTCAGATGGTTTTAAAACATATAGCTCCGATTCATCTTTTTTACCTATTTCCAAACCAGGATCTATCCCCTATTACCCTTTCACGGGATTACCCTTCCTGGGGTGCCAAAGTTGACTTTCACGAAACTGTGTTTTGACCCTCTAGCACTCCATCAGGAAACCTCCTCTATCACTTCAGCTGGTTTTAAAACATATAGCTCCGATTCACTTTTTTACCTATTTCCAAACCACGATGTATCCACTATTACCCTTTCACGGGATCACCCTTCCTCGAGTGCCAAATTTGACTTTCTTGAAACTGTGTTTTGACCCTCTAGCACTCCATCAGGAACCCTCCTCTATCATTTCAGCTGGTTTCAAAACATGTAGCTACGATTCAAAGTTTTATCTATTTCTAAACCAGGATGTAACAACTATGACCCTTTCACGGGATTACCCTTCCTGGGGTGCCAAAGTTGACTTTCACGAAACTGTGTTTTGACCCTCTAGCACTCCATCAGGAACCCTCCTCTATCATTTCAGCTGGTTTGAAAACCTGTAGCTCCGATTCACTTTTTACCAATTTCCAAACCATGATGTATCCACTATTACCCTTTCACGGGATTACCCTTCCTGGGGTGCCAAATTTGACTTTCTTGCAACTCTGTTTTGACCCTCTAGCACTCCATCAGGAACCCTCCTCTATCATTTCAGCTGGTTTGAAAACCTGTAGCTACGATCCAAATTTTTATCTATTTCTAAACCAGGATGTATCCCCTATTACCCTTTCACGGGATTACCCTTCCTGGGGTGCCAAAGTTGACTTTCATGAAACTGTGTTTTGACCCTCTAGCAATCCATCAGGAAACCTCCTGTATCATTTCAGATGGTTTTAAAACATATAGCTCCGATTCATCTTTTTTACCTATTTCCAAACCAGGATGTATCCCCTATTACCCTTTCACGGGATTACCCTTCCTGGGGTGCCAAATTTGACTTTCACGAAAATGTGTTTTGACCCTCTAGCACTCCATCAGGAACCCTCCTCTATCATTTCAGCTGGTTTGAAAACCTGTAGCTCCGATTCACTTTTTACCAATTTCCAAACCATGATGTATCCACTATTACCCTTTCACGGGATTACCCTTCCTCGAGTGCCAAATTTGACTTTCTTGCAACTCTGTTTTGACCCTCTAGCACTCCATCAGGAACCCTCCTCTATCATTTCAGCTGGTTTGAAAACCTGTAGCTACGATCCAAATTTTCATCTATTTCTAAGCCAGGATGTATCCCCTATGACCTTTTCACGGGATTACCCTTCCTGGGGTGCCAAAGTTGACTTTCATGAAACTGTGTTTTGACCCTCTAGCAATCCATCAGGAAACCTCCTGTATCATTTCAGATGGTTTTAAAACATATAGCTCCGATTCATCTTTTTTACCTATTTCCAAACCAGGATGTATCCCCTAGGACCCTTTCACGGGATTACCCTTCCTGGGGTGCCAAAGTTGACTTTCATGAAACTGTGTTTTGACCCTCTAGCAATCCATCAGGAAACCTCCTGTATCATTTCAGATGGTTTTAAAACATATAGCTCCGATTCATCTTTTTTACCTATTTCCAAACCAGGATCTATCCCCTATTACCCTTTCACGGGATTACCCTTCCTGGGGTGCCAAAGTTGACTTTCACGAAACTGTGTTTTGACCCTCTAGCACTCCATCAGGAAACCTCCTCTATCACTTCAGCTGGTTTTAAAACATATAGCTCCGATTCACTTTTTTACCTATTTCCAAACCACGATGTATCCACTATTACCCTTTCACGGGATCACCCTTCCTCGAGTGCCAAATTTGACTTTCTTGAAACTGTGTTTTGACCCTCTAGCACTCCATCAGGAACCCTCCTCTATCATTTCAGCTGGTTTCAAAACATGTAGCTACGATTCAAAGTTTTATCTATTTCTAAACCAGGATGTAACAACTATGACCCTTTCACGGGATTACCCTTCCTGGGGTGCCAAAGTTGACTTTCGCGAAACTGTGTTTTGACCCTCTAGCACTCCATCAGGAACCCTTCTCTATCATGTAAGCTGGTTTGAAAACCTGTACCTACGATTCACCTTTTTACCTATTTCCAAACGATGATGTATCCACTATTACCCTTTCACGGGATTACCCTTCCTGGGGTGCCAAAGCTGACTTTCATGAAACTGTGTTTTCACCCCCTAGCACTCCATCAGGAACCCTCCTCTATCATTTCAGCTGGTTTGAAAACCTGTAGCTACGATTCAACTTTTTATCTATTTCTAAGCCAGGATGTATCCCCTATTACCGTTTCATGGGATTACCTTCATTGGTGCCAAAGTTGACTTTCACGAAACTGTGTTTTGACCCTCTAGCACTCCATCAGGAACCCTCCTCTATCATTTGAGCTGGTTTGAAAACCTGTAGCTACGATTCACATTTTTACCTATTTACAAACCAGTATGTATCTACTATGACTCTTTCACGGGATTACCCTTCCTGGGGTGCCAAAGTTGACTTTCACGAACTGTGTTTTGACCCTCTAGCACTCCATCAGGAACCCTTCTCTATCATTTGAGCTGGTTTGAAAACCTGTAGTTCCGATTCACCTTTTCACCTATTTCCAAACCAGGATGTATCCACTATTACCCTTTCACGGGATTACCCTTCCTGGGGTGCCAAAGTTGACTTTCTCGAAACTGTGTTTTGACCCTCTAGCAATCCATCAGGAACCCTTCTCTATCATTTCAGCTGCTTTGAAAACCTGTAGCTCCGATTCACCCTTTTCCCTATTTCCAAACTAGGATGTATCCACTATAACCCTTTCACGGGATTACCCTTCCTGGGGTGCCAAAGTTGATTTTCACGAAACTGTGTTTGGACCCTCTAGCACTCCATCAGGAACCCTCCTCTATCATTTGAGCTGGTTTCAAAACCTGTGGCTACGATTCAACTTTTTATCTACTTCTAAACCAGGATGTATCCCCTGTTACCGTTTCATGGGATTACCCTTCCTGGGGTGCCAAAGTTGACTTTCAGGAAACTGTGTTTTGACCCTCTAGCACTCCATCAGGAGCCCTCCTCTATCATTTCAGCTGGTTTGAAAACCTGTAGCTCCGATTCACCTTTTTACCTTTTTCCAAACCAGGATGTATCCACTATTACCCTTTCACGGGATTACCCTTTCTGGGGTGCCAAAGTTGACTTTCATGAAACTGTGTTTGGACCCTCTAGCACTCCATCAGGAACCCTCCTCTATCATTTCAGCTGGTTTCAAAACCTGTAGCTACGATTCAACTTTTTAAATACTTCTAAACCAGGATGTATCCCCTTTTACCGTTTCATGGGATTACCCTTCCTGGGGTGCCAAAGTTGACTTTCACGAAACTGTGTTTTGACCCTCTAGCACTCCATCAGGAACCCTCCTCTATCATTTGAGCTGCTTTGAAAACCTGTAGCTACGATTCAACTTTTTATCTACTTCTAAACCAGGATGTATCCCCTATTACCGTTTCATGGGATTACCTTCATTGGTGCCAAAGTTGACTTTCACGAAACTGTGTTTTGACCCTCTAGCACTCCATCAGGAACCCTCCTCTATCATTTGAGCTGGTTTGAAAACCTGTAGCTACGATTCACATTTTTACCTATTTACAAACCAGTATGTATCTACTATGACTCTTTCACGGGATTACCCTTCCTGGGGTGCCAAAGTTGACTTTCACGAACTGTGTTTTGACCCTCTAGCACTCCATCAGGAACCCTCCTCTATCATTTGAGCTGGTTTGAAAACCTGTAGTTCCGATTCACCTTTTCACCTATTTCCAAACCAGGATGTATCCACTATTACCCTTTCACGGGATTACCCTTCCTGGGGTGCCAAAGTTGACTTTCTCGAAACTGTGTTTTGACCCTCTAGCAATCCATCAGGAACCCTTCTCTATCATTTCAGCTGCTTTGAAAACCTGTAGCTGCGATTCACCCTTTTCCCTATTTCCAAACCATGATGTATCCACTATTACCCTTTCACGGGATTACCCTTCCTGGGGTGCCAAAGTTGATTTTCACGAAACTGTGTTTGGACCCTCTAGCACTCCATCAGGAACCCTCCTCTATCATTTGAGCTGGTTTGAAAACCTGTAGCTACGATTCAACTTTTTATCTACTTCTAAACCAGGATGTATCCCCTGTCACCGTTTCATGGGATTACCCTTCCTGGGGTGCCAAAGTTGACTTTCACGAAACTGTGTTTTGACCCTCTAGCACTCCATCAGGAACCCTCCTCTATCATTTGAGCTGCTTTGAAAACCTGTAACTACGATTCAACATTTTATCTATTTCTAAACCAGGATGTATCCCCTATCACCGTTTCATGGGATTACCCTTCCTGGGGTGCCAAAGTTGACTTTCACGAAACTGTGTTTTGACCCTCTAGCACTCCATCAGGAACCCTCCTCTATCATTTCAGCTGGTTTCAAAACATGTAGCTACTATTCAACTTTTTACCTATTTCTAAACCATGATGTATCCCCTATTACCCTTTCACGGGATTACCCTTCCTGGGGTGCCAAAGTTGACTTTCACGAAACTGTGTTTTGACCCTCTACCACTCCATCAGGAACCCTTTTCTATCATTTGAGCTGGTTTCAAAACCTGTAGCTCTGATTCACATTTTTACCTATTTCCAAACCAGGATGTATCCCCTGTTACCCTTTCACGGAATTACCCTTCCTGGGGTGCCAAAGTTGACTTTCACGAAATGTGTTTTGACCCTCTAGCACTCCATCAGGAACCCTCCTCTATCATTTCAGCTGGTTTGAAAACCTTTAGCTCCGAATCACCTTTTCACCTATTTCCAAACCAGGATGTATCCACTATTACCCTTTCACGGGATTACCCTTCCTGGGGTGCCAAAGTTGACTTTCTCGAAACTGTGTTTTGACCCTCTAGCAATCCATCAGGAACCCTTCTCTATCATTTCAGCTGGTTTCAAAACCTTTAGCTCCGAATCACCTTTTTACCTATTTCCAAACTAGGATGTATCCACTATTACCCTTTCACGGGATTACCCTTTCTGGGGTGCCAAAGTTGACTTTCATGAAACTGTGTTTTGACCCTCTAGCACTCCATCAGGAACCCTCCTCTATCATTTCAGCTGGTTTGAAAACCTGTAGCTCCGATTCAAATTTTTACCTTTTTCCAAACCAGGATGTATCCACTATTACCCTTTCATGGGATTACCCTTTCTGGGGTGCCAAAGTTGACTTTCATGAAACTGTGTTTGGACCCTCTAGCACTCCATCAGGAACCCTACTCTATCATTTGAGCTGGTTTCAAAACCTGTAGCTACGATTCAACATTTTAAATACTTCTAAACCAGGATGTATCCCCTTTTACCGTTTCATGGGATTACCCTTCCTGGGGTGCCAAAGTTGACTTTCACGAAACTGTGTTTTGACCCTCTAACACTCCATCAGGAACCCTACTCTATCATTTGAGCTGCTTTGAAAACCTGTAGCTACGATTCAACTTTTTATCTACTTCTAAACCAGGATGTATCCCGTATTACCGTTTCATGGGATTACCTTCATTGGTGCCAAAGTTGACTTTCACGAAACTGTGTTTTGACCCTTTAGCACTCCATCAGGAACCCTCCTCTATCATTTGAGCTGGTTTGAAAACCTGTAGCTACGATTCACATTTTTACCTATTTACAAACCAGTATGTATCTACTATGACTCTTTCACGGGATTACCCTTCCTGGGGTGCCAAAGTTGACTTTCACGAACTGTGTTTTGACCCTCTAGCACTCCATCAGGAACCCTCCTCTATCATTTGAGCTGGTTTTAAAACCTGTAGTTCCGATTCACCTTTTCACCTATTTCCAAACCAGGATGTATCCACTATTACCCTTTCACGGGATTACCCTTCCTGGGGTGCCAAAGTTGACTTTCTCGAAACTGTGTTTTGACCCTCTAGCAATCCATCAGGAACCCTTCTCTATCATTTCAGCTGCTTTGAAAACCTGTAGCTGCGATTCACCCTTTTCCCTATTTCCAAACCATGATGTATCCACTATTACCCTTTCACGGGATTACCCTTCCTGGGGTGCCAAAGTTGATTTTCACGAAACTGTGTTTGGACCCTCTAGCACTCCATCAGGAACCCTCCTCTATCATTTGAGCTGGTTTGAAAACCTGTAGCTACGATTCAACTTTTTATCTACTTCTAAACCAGGATGTATCCCCTGTCACCGTTTCATGGGATTACCCTTCCTGGGGTGCCAAAGTTGACTTTCACGAAACTGTGTTTTGACCCTCTAGCACTCCATCAGGAACCCTCCTCTATCATTTGAGCTGCTTTGAAAACCTGTAACTACGATTCAACATTTTATCTATTTCTAAACCAGGATGTATCCCCTATCACCGTTTCATGGGATTACCCTTCCTGGGGTGCCAAAGTTGACTTTCACGAAACTGTGTTTTGACCCTCTAGCACTCCATCAGGAACCCTCCTCTATCATTTCAGCTGGTTTCAAAACATGTAGCTACTATTCAACTTTTTACCTATTTCTAAACCATGATGTATCCCCTATTACCCTTTCACGGGATTACCCTTCCTGGGGTGCCAAAGTTGACTTTCACGAAACTGTGTTTTGACCCTCTACCACTCCATCAGGAACCCTTTTCTATCATTTGAGCTGGTTTCAAAACCTGTAGCTCTGATTCACATTTTTACCTATTTCCAAACCAGGATGTATCCCCTGTTACCCTTTCACGGAATTACCCTTCCTGGGGTGCCAAAGTTGACTTTCACGAAATGTGTTTTGACCCTCTAGCACTCCATCAGGAACCCTCCTCTATCATTTCAGCTGGTTTGAAAACCTTTAGCTCCGAATCACCTTTTCACCTATTTCCAAACCAGGATGTATCCACTATTACCCTTTCACGGGATTACCCTTCCTGGGGTGCCAAAGTTGACTTTCTCGAAACTGTGTTTTGACCCTCTAGCAATCCATCAGGAACCCTTCTCTATCATTTCAGCTGGTTTCAAAACCTTTAGCTCCGAATCACCTTTTTACCTATTTCCAAACTAGGATGTATCCACTATTACCCTTTCACGGGATTACCCTTTCTGGGGTGCCAAAGTTGACTTTCATGAAACTGTGTTTTGACCCTCTAGCACTCCATCAGGAACCCTCCTCTATCATTTCAGCTGGTTTGAAAACCTGTAGCTCCGATTCACCTTTTTACCTTTTTCCAAACCAGGATGTATCCACTATTACCCTTTCATGGGATTACCCTTTCTGGGGTGCCAAAGTTGACTTTCATGAAACTGTGTTTGGACCCTCTAGCACTCCATCAGGAACCCTCCTCTATCATTTGAGCTGGTTTCAAAACCTGTAGCTACGATTCAACATTTTAAATACTTCTAAACCAGGATGTATCCCCTTTTACCGTTTCATGGGATTACCCTTCCTGGGGTGCCAAAGTTGACTTTCACGAAACTGTGTTTTGACCCTCTAACACTCCATCAGGAACCCTACTCTATCATTTGAGCTGCTTTGAAAACCTGTAGCTACGATTCAACTTTTTATCTACTTCTAAACCAGGATGTATCCCGTATTACCGTTTCATGGGATTACCTTCATTGGTGCCAAAGTTGACTTTCACGAAACTGTGTTTTGACCCTTTAGCACTCCATCAGGAACCCTCCTCTATCATTTGAGCTGGTTTGAAAACCTGTAGCTACGATTCACATTTTTACCTATTTACAAACCAGTATGTATCTACTATGACTCTTTCACGGGATTACCCTTCCTGGGGTGCCAAAGTTGACTTTCACGAACTGTGTTTTGAACCTCTAGCACTCCATCAGGAACCCTCCTCTATCATTTGAGCTGGTTTTAAAACATATTGCTCCGATTCATCTTTTTTCCTATTTCCAAACCAGGATGGATCCCCTGTTACCATTTCACGGGATTACCCTTCCTGTGGTGCCAAAGTTGACTTTCACGAAGCTGTGTTTTGACCCTCTAGCACTCCATCAGGAACCCTCCTCTATCATTTCAGCTGGTTTGAAAACCTGTAGTTCCGATTCACCTTTTCACCTATTTCCAAACCAGGATGTATCCACTATTACCCTTTCACGGGATTACCCTTCCTGGGGTGCCAAAGTTGACTTTCTCGAAACTGTCTTTTGACCCTCTAGCACTCCATCAGGAACCCTCCTCTATCATTTCAGCTGCTTTGAAAACCCTTTAGCTACGATTCACCTTTTTACCTATTTCCAAACCAGGATGTATCCACTATTACCCTTTCACGGGATTACCCTTTCTGGGGTGCCAAAGCTGACTTTCATGAAACTGTGTTTGGACCCTCTAGCACTCCATCAGGAACCCTCCTCTATCATTTCAGCTGGTTTGAAAACCTGTAGCTACGATTCAATTTTTTATCTACTTCTAAACCAGGATGTATCCCCTATTACCGTTTCATGGGATTACCCTTCCTGGGGTGCCAAAGTTGACTTTCACGAAACTGTGTTTTGACCCTCTAGCACTCCATCAGGAACCCTCCTCTATCATTTGAGCTGCTTTGAAAACCTGTCGCTACGATTCAACTTTTTATCTACTTCTAAACCAGGATGTATCCCCTATTGCCGTTTCATGGGATTACCTTCCTTTGGTGCCGAGGTTGACTTTCACGAAACTGTGTTTGGACCCCCTAGCACTCCATCAGGAACGCTCCTCTATCATTTCAGCTGGTTTTAAAACATATAGCTCCGGTTCATCTTTTTACCTATTTCCAAACCACAATGTATCCAGTATGACTCTTGCACGGCATCACCCTTCCTGGGGTGCCAAAGTTGCCTTTCTCAAAACTGTGCTTAGACCCTCTAGCACTCCATCAGGAAACCTCCTCTATCATTTCAGCTGGTTTGAAAATCTTTAGCTCCGATTCACCTTTTTACCTTTTTCCAAACCAGGATGTATCCACTATTACCCTTTCACGGAATTCCCTTTCTGGGGATTTACCCTTTCTGGGGTGCCAAAGTTGACTTTCATGAAACTGTGTTTTGACCCTCTAGCACTCCATCAGGAACCCTCCTCTATCATTTCAGCTGCTTTGAAAACCTGTAGCTCCGATTCACCCTTTTCGATATTTCCAAACTAGGATGTATCCACTATTACCCTTTCACGGGATTACCCTTCCTGGGGTGCCAAAGTTGATTTTCACGAAACTGTGTTTGGACCCTCTAGCACTCCATCAGGAACCCTCCTCTATCATTTCAGCTGGTTTGAAAACCTGTAGCTACGATTCAACTTTTTTTTCTACTTCTAAACCAGAATGTATCCCCTTTTACCGTTTCATGGGATTACCCTTCCTGGGGTGCCAAAGTTGACTTTCACGAAACTGTGTTTTGACCCTCTAGCACTCCATCAGGAACCCTCCTCTATCATTTCAGCTGCTTTGAAAACCTGTAGCTACGATTCAACATTTTATCTATTTCTAAACCAGGATGTATCCCCTATCACCGTTTCATGGGATTACCCTTCCTGGGGTGCCAAAGTTGACTTTCACGAAACTGTGTTTTGACCCTCTAGCACTCCATCAGGAACCCTCCTCTATCATTTCAGCTGGTTTGAAAACCTGTAGCTACTATTCAACTTTTTATCTATTTCTAAACCAGGATGTATCCCCTATTACCCTTTCATGGGATTACCCTTCCTGGGGTGCCAAAGTTGACTTTCACGAAACTGTGTTTTGACCCTCTAGCACTCCATCAGGAACCCTCCTCTATCATTTCAGCTGGTTTCAAAACCTGTAGCTACGATTCAACTTTTTATCTACTTCTAAACCAGGATGTATCCCCTATTACCCTTTCATGGGATTACCCTTCCTGGGGTGCCAAAGTTGACTTTCACGAAACTGTGTTTTGACCCTCTAGCACTCCATCAGGAACCCTCCTCTATCATTTGAGCTGCTTTGAAAACCTGTAGCTACGATTCAACTTTTTATCTACTTCTAAACCAGGATGTATCCCCTATTACCGTTCATGGGATTACCTTCATTGGTGCCAAAGTTGACTTTCACGAAACTGTGTTTTGACCCTCTAGCACTCCATCAGGAACCCTCCTCTATCATTTCAGCTGCTTTGAAAACCCTTTAGCTACGATTCACCTTTTCACCTATTTCCAAACCAGGATGTATCCACTATGACCCTTTCACGGGATTACCCTTCCTGGGGTGCCAAAGTTGACTTTCTCGAAACTGTGTTTTGACCCTCTAGCACTCCATCAGGAACCCTCCTCTATCATTTCAGCTGGTTTGAAAACCTGTAGTTCCGATTCACCTTTTCACCTATTTCCAAACCAGGATGTATCCACTATTACCCTTTCACGGGATTACCCTTCCTGGGGTGCCAAAGTTGACTTTCTCGAAACTGTCTTTTGACCCTCTAGCACTCCATCAGGAACCCTCCTCTATCATTTCAGCTGCTTTGAAAACCCTTTAGCTACGATTCACCTTTTTACCTATTTCCAAACCAGGATGTATCCACTATTACCCTTTCACGGGATTACCCTTTCTGGGGTGCCAAAGCTGACTTTCATGAAACTGTGTTTGGACCCTCTAGCACTCCATCAGGAACCCTCCTCTATCATTTCAGCTGGTTTGAAAACCTGTAGCTACGATTCAATTTTTTATCTACTTCTAAACCAGGATGTATCCCCTATTACCGTTTCATGGGATTACCCTTCCTGGGGTGCCAAAGTTGACTTTCACGAAACTGTGTTTTGACCCTCTAGCACTCCATCAGGAACCCTCCTCTATCATTTGAGCTGCTTTGAAAACCTGTCGCTACGATTCAACTTTTTATCTACTTCTAAACCAGGATGTATCCCCTATTGCCGTTTCATGGGATTACCTTCCTTTGGTGCCGAGGTTGACTTTCACGAAACTGTGTTTGGACCCCCTAGCACTCCATCAGGAACGCTCCTCTATCATTTCAGCTGGTTTTAAAACATATAGCTCCGGTTCATCTTTTTACCTATTTCCAAACCACAATGTATCCAGTATGACTCTTGCACGGCATCACCCTTCCTGGGGTGCCAAAGTTGCCTTTCTCAAAACTGTGCTTAGACCCTCTAGCACTCCATCAGGAAACCTCCTCTATCATTTCAGCTGGTTTGAAAATCTTTAGCTCCGATTCACCTTTTTACCTTTTTCCAAACCAGGATGTATCCACTATTACCCTTTCACGGAATTCCCTTTCTGGGGATTTACCCTTTCTGGGGTGCCAAAGTTGACTTTCATGAAACTGTGTTTTGACCCTCTAGCACTCCATCAGGAACCCTCCTCTATCATTTCAGCTGCTTTGAAAACCTGTAGCTCCGATTCACCCTTTTCGATATTTCCAAACTAGGATGTATCCACTATTACCCTTTCACGGGATTACCCTTCCTGGGGTGCCAAAGTTGATTTTCACGAAACTGTGTTTGGACCCTCTAGCACTCCATCAGGAACCCTCCTCTATCATTTCAGCTGGTTTGAAAACCTGTAGCTACGATTCAACTTTTTTTTCTACTTCTAAACCAGAATGTATCCCCTTTTACCGTTTCATGGGATTACCCTTCCTGGGGTGCCAAAGTTGACTTTCACGAAACTGTGTTTTGACCCTCTAGCACTCCATCAGGAACCCTCCTCTATCATTTCAGCTGGTTTGAAAACCTGTAGCTACGATTCAACATTTTATCTATTTCTAAACCAGGATGTATCCCCTATCACCGTTTCATGGGATTACCCTTCCTGGGGTGCCAAAGTTGACTTTCACGAAACTGTGTTTTGACCCTCTAGCACTCCATCAGGAACCCTCCTCTATCATTTCAGCTGGTTTGAAAACCTGTAGCTACTATTCAACTTTTTATCTATTTCTAAACCAGGATGTATCCCCTATTACCCTTTCATGGGATTACCCTTCCTGGGGTGCCAAAGTTGACTTTCACGAAACTGTGTTTTGACCCTCTAGCACTCCATCAGGAACCCTCCTCTATCATTTCAGCTGGTTTCAAAACCTGTAGCTACGATTCAACTTTTTATCTACTTCTAAACCAGGATGTATCCCCTATTACCCTTTCATGGGATTACCCTTCCTGGGGTGCCAAAGTTGACTTTCACGAAACTGTGTTTTGACCCTCTAGCACTCCATCAGGAACCCTCCTCTATCATTTGAGCTGCTTTGAAAACCTGTAGCTACGATTCAACTTTTTATCTACTTCTAAACCAGGATGTATCCCCTATTACCGTTCATGGGATTACCTTCATTGGTGCCAAAGTTGACTTTCACGAAACTGTGTTTTGACCCTCTAGCACTCCATCAGGAACCCTCCTCTATCATTTGAGCTGGTTTGAAAACCTGTAGCTACGATTCACATTTTTACCTATTTACAAACCAGTATGTATCTACTATGACTCTTTCACGGGATTACCCTTCCTGTGGTGCCAAAGTTGACTTTCACGAAACTGTGTTTTGACCCTCTAGCACTCAATCAGGAACCCTCCTCTATCATTTGAGCTGGTTTGAAAACCTGTAGCTCCGATTCACCTTTTCACCTATTTCCAAACCAGGATGTATCAACTACTACCATTTCACGGGATTACCCTTCCTGGGGTGCCAAAGTTGACTTTCTCGAAACTGTCTTTTGACCCTCTAGCAATCCATCAGGAACCCTCCTCTATCATTTCAGCTGGTTTGAAAACCTGTAGCTCCGAGTCACCTTTTTACCTATTTCCAAACCAGGATGTATCCACTATGACCCTTTCACGGGATTACCCTTTCCTTTGGTGCCAAAGTTGACTTTCACGAAACTGTGTTTTGACCCTCTAGCACTCCATCAGGAACCCTCCTCTATCATTTCAGCTGCTTTGAAAACCCTTTAGCTACGATTCACCTTTTCACCTATTTCCAAACCAGGATGTATCCACTATGACCCTTTCACGGGATTACCCTTCCTGGGGTGCCAAAGTTGACTTTCTCGAAACTGTGTTTTGACCCTCTAGCAATCCATCAGGAACCCTCCTCTATCATTTCAGCTGGTTTGAAAACCTGTAGCTCCGAGTCACCTTTTTACCTATTTCCAAACCATGATGTGTCCACTATGACCCTTTCACGGGATTACCCTTTCCTTTGGTGCCAAAGTTAAATTTCACGAAACTGTGTTTTGACCCTCTAGCACTCCATCAGGAACCATCCTCTATCATTTCAGCTGGTTTTAAAACATATAGCTCCGGTTCATCTTTTTAAATATTTCCAAACCATGATGTATCCACTATTACCCTTTCACGGGATTACCCTTCCTGGGGTGCCAAAGTTGACTTTCTCGAAACTGTGTTTTGACCCTCTAGCACTCCATCAGGAACCCTCCTCTATCATTTCAGCTGGTTTGAAAACCTGTAGCTACGATTCAACATTTTATCTATTTCTAAACCAGGATGTATCCCCTTTCACCGTTTCATGGGATTACCCTTCCTGGGGTGCCAAAGTTGACTTTCACGAAACTGTGTTTTGACCCTCTAGCAATCCATCAGGAACCCTCCTCTATCATTTCAGATGCTTTGAAAACCTGTAGCTCCGAGTCACCTTTTTACCTATTTCCAAACCATGATGTGTCCACTATGACCCTTTCACGGGATTACCCTTCCTGTGGTGCCAAAGTTGACTTTTACGAAACTGTGTTTTGACCCTCTAGCACTCCATCAGGAACCCTCCTCTATCATTTCAGATGGTTTGAAAACCTGTAGTTCCGATTCACCTTTTCACCTATTTCCAAACCAGGATGTATCCACTATTACCCTTTCACGGGATTACCCTTCCTGGGGTGCCAAAGTTGACTTTCTCGAAACTGTGTTTTGACCCTCTAGCAATCCATCAGGAACCCTCCTCTATCATTTCAGCTGGTTTGAAAACCTGTAGCTCCGAGTCACCTTTTTACCTATTTCCAAACCATGATGTGTCCACTATGACCCTTTCACGGGATTACCCTTTCCTTTGGTGCCAAAGTTAACTTTTACGAAACTGTGTTTGGACCCTCTAGCACTCCATCAGGAACCATCCTCTATCATTTCAGATGGTTTTAAAACATATAGCTCCGGTTCATCTTTTTAAATATTTCCAAACCATGATGTATCCACTATTACCCTTTCACGGGATTACCCTTCCTGGGGTGTCAAAGTTGACTTTCACGAAACTGTGTTTTGACCCTCTAGCACTCCATCAGGAACCCTCCTCTATGATTTCAGCTGCTTTGAAAACCTGTAGCTACGATTCAACATTTTATCTATTTCTAAACCAGGATGTATCCCCTATCACCGTTTCATGGGATTACCCTTCCTGGGGTGCCAAAGTTGACTTTCACGAAACTGTGTTTTGACCCTCTAGCACTCCATCAGGAACCCTCCTCTATCATTTCAGCTGGTTTGAAAACCTGTAGCTACTATTCAACTTTTTATCTATTTCTAAACCAGGATGTATCCCCTATCACCCTTTCATGGGATTACCCTTCCTGGGGTGCCAAAGTTGACTTTCACGAAACTGTGTTTTGACCCTCTAGCACTCCATCAGGAACCCTTTTCTATCATTTGAGCTGGTTTGAAAACCTGTAGCTCTGATTCACATTTTCACCTACTTCCAAACCAGGATGTATTCCCTGTTACCCTTTCACGGAATTACCCTTCCTGGGGTGCCAAAGTTGACTTTCACGAAATGTGTTTTGACCCTCTAGCACTCCATCAGGAACCCTCCTCTATCATTTCAGCTGGTTTGAAAACCTGTAACTCCGAATCACCTTTTTACCTATTTCCAAACCAGGATGTATCCACTATTACACTTTCACGGGATTACCCTTCCTGGGGTGCCAAAGTTGACTTTCATGAAACTGTGTTTTGACCCTCTAGCACTCCATCAGGAACCCTCCTCTATCATTTCAGCTGCTTTGAAAACCTGTAGCTACGATTCAACTTTTTACCTTTTTCCAAACCAGGATGTATCCACTATTACCCTTTCACGGGATTACCCTTTCTGGGGTGCCAAAGTTGACTTTCATGAAACTGTGTTTGGACCCTCTAGCACTCCATCAGGAACCCTCCTCTATCATTTCAGCTGGTTTGAAAACCTGTAGCTACGATTCAACTTTTTATCTACTTCTAAACCAGGATGTACCCCTATTACCGTTTCACGGGATTACCTTCCTTTGGTGTCAAAGTTGACTTTCATGAAACTGTGTTTTGACCCTCTAGCACTCCATCAGGAACCCTCCTCTATCATTTGAGCTGGTTTGAAAACATATTGCTCCGATTCATCTTTTTTCCTATTTCCAAACCAGGATGGATCCCCTGTTACCATTTCACGGGATTACCCTTCCTGTGGTGCCAAAGTTGACTTTCACGAAACTGTGTTTTGACCCTCTAGCACTCCATCAGGAACCCTCCTCTATCATTTGAGCTGGTTTGAAAACCTGTAGTTCCGAGTCACCTTTTCACCTATTTCCAAACCAGGATGTATCCACTATTATCCTTTCACGGGATTACCCTTCCTGGGGTGCCAAAGTTGACTTTCTCGAAACTGTGTTTTGACCCTCTAGCACTCCATCAGGAACCCTCCTCTATCATTTCAGCTGGTTTTATAACATATAGCTCCGGTTCATCTTTTTAAATATTTCCAAACCATGATGTATCCACTATCACCCTTTCACGGGATTACCCTTCCTGGGGTGCCAAAGTTGACTTTCTCCAAACTGTGTTTTGACCCTCTAGCACTCCATCAGGAACCCTCCTCTATCATTTGAGCTGGTTTGAAAACCTGTAGCTTCAATTCATTTTTTTACCTATTTCCAAACCATGATGTATCCACTATTACCCTTTCACGGGATTACCCTTCCTGGGGTGCCAAAGTTGACTTTCTCGAAACTGTGTTTTGACCCTCTAGCAATCCATCAGGAACCCTCCTCTATCATTTCAGCTGGTTTGAAAACCTGTAGCTCCGAGTCACCTTTTTACCTATTTCCAAACCATGATGTATCCACTATGACCCTTTCACGGGATTACCCTTTCCTTTGGTGCCAAAGTTAACTTTCACGAAACTGCGCTTTGACCCTCTAGCACTCCATCAGGAACCATCCTCTATCATTTCAGCTGGTTTTAAAACATATAGCTCCGTTTCATTTTTTTAAATATTTCCAAACCATGATGTATCCACTATTACCCTTTCACGGGATTACCCTTCCTGGGGTGCCAAAGTTGACTTTCTCGAAACTGTGTTTTGACCCTCTAGCACTCCATCAGGAACCCTCCTCTATCATTTCAGATGGTTTGAAAACCTGTAGCTTCAATTCAACTTTTTACCTATTTCCAAACCAGGATGTATCCACTATTACCCTTTCACGGGATTACCCTTCCTGGGGTGCCAAAGTTGACTTTCTCGAAACTGTGTTTTGACCCTCTAGCACTCCATCAGGAACCCTCCTCTATCATTTGAGCTGGTTTGAAAACCTGTAGCTCCGATTCACCTTTTTACCTATTTCCAAACCATGATGTATCCCCTATTATCCTTTCACGGGATTTCCGTTCCTGGGTTGGAAAAGTTGACTTTCACGAAACTGTGTTTGGACCCTCTAGCACTCCATCAGGAACCCTCCTCTATCATTTGAGCTGGTTTTAAAACATATAGCTCCGGTTCATCTTTTTACCTATTTCCAAACCATGATGTGTCAACTATGACCCTTTCACGGGATTACCCTTCCTGGGGTGCCAAAGTTGACTTTCTCGAAACTGTGTTTTGACCCTCTAGCAATCCATCAGGAACCCTCCTCTATCATTTCAGCTGGTTTGAAAACCTGTAGCTCCGAGTCACCTTTTTACCTATTTCCAAACCATGATGTGTCCACTATGACCCTTTCACGGGATTACCCTTTCCTTTGGTGCCAAAGTTAACTTTTACGAAACTGTGTTTGGACCCTCTAGCACTCCATCAGGAACCATCCTCTATCATTTCAGATGGTTTTAAAACACATAGCTCCGGTTCATCTTTTTAAATATTTCCAAACCATGATGTATCCACTATTACCCTTTCACGGGATTACCCTTCCTGGGGTGCCAAAGTTGACTTTCACGAAACTGTGTTTTGACCCTCTAGCACTCCATCAGGAACCCTCCTCTATCATTTCAGCTGCTTTGAAAACCTGTAGCTACGATTCAACATTTTATCTATCTCTGAACCAGGATGTATCCCCTATCACCGTTTCATGGGATTACCCTTTCTGGGGTGCCAAAGTTGACTTTCACGAAACTGTGTTTTGACCCTCTAGCACTCCATCAGGAACCCTCCTCTATCATTTCAGCTGGTTTGAAAACCTGTAGCTACTATTCAACTTTTTATCTATTTCTAAACCAGGATGTATCCCCTATCACCCTTTCATGGGATTACCCTTCCTGGGGTGCCAAAGTTGACTTTCACGAAACTGTGTTTTGACCCTCTAGCACTCCATCAGGAACCCTTTTCTATCATTTGAGCTGGTTTGAAAACCTGTAGCTCTGATTCACATTTTCACCTACTTCCAAACCAGGATGTATTCCCTGTTACCCTTTCACGGAATTACCCTTCCTGGGGTGCCAAAGTTGACTTTCACGAAATGTGTTTTGACCCTCTAGCACTCCATCAGGAACCCTCCTCTATCATTTCAGCTGGTTTGAAAACCTGTAACTCCGAATCACCTTTTTACCTATTTCCAAACCAGGATGTATCCACTATTACCCTTTCACGGGATTACCCTTCCTGGGGTGCCAAAGTTGACTTTCATGAAACTGTGTTTTGACCCTCTAGCACTCCATCAGGAACCCTCCTCTATCATTTCAGCTGCTTTGAAAACCTGTAGCTACGATTCAACTTTTTACCTTTTTCCAAACCAGGATGTATCCACTATTACCCTTTCACGGGATTACCCTTTCTGGGGTGCCAAAGTTGACTTTCATGAAACTGTGTTTGGACCCTCTAGCACTCCATCAGGAACCCTCCTCTATCATTTCAGCTGGTTTGAAAACCTGTAGCTACGATTCAACTTTTTATCTACTTCTAAACCAGGATGTACCCCTATTACCGTTTCACGGGATTACCTTCCTTTGGTGTCAAAGTTGACTTTCATGAAACTGTGTTTTGACCCTCTAGCACTCCATCAGGAACCCTCCTCTATCATTTGAGCTGGTTTGAAAACATATTGCTCCGATTCATCTTTTTTCCTATTTCCAAACCAGGATGGATCCCCTGTTACCATTTCACGGGATTACCCTTCCTGTGGTGCCAAAGTTGACTTTCACGAAACTGTGTTTTGACCCTCTAGCACTCCATCAGGAACCCTCCTCTATCATTTGAGCTGGTTTGAAAACCTGTAGTTCCGAGTCACCTTTTCACCTATTTCCAAACCAGGATGTATCCACTATTACCCTTTCACGGGATTACCCTTCCTGGGGTGCCAAAGTTGACTTTCTCGAAACTGTGTTTTGACCCTCTAGCACTCCATCAGGAACCCTCCTCTATCATTTCAGCTGGTTTTAAAACATATAGCTCCGGTTCATCTTTTTAAATATTTCCAAACCATGATGTATCCACTATCACCCTTTCACGGGATTACCCTTCCTGGGGTGCCAAAGTTGACTTTCTCCAAACTGTGTTTTGACCCTCTAGCACTCCATCAGGAACCCTCCTCTATCATTTGAGCTGGTTTGAAAACCTGTAGCTTCTATTCATTTTTTTACCTATTTCCAAACCATGATGTATCCACTATTACCCTTTCACGGGATTACCCTTCCTGGGGTGCCAAAGTTGACTTTCTCGAAACTGTGTTTTGACCCTCTAGCAATCCATCAGGAACCCTCCTCTATCATTTCAGCTGGTTTGAAAACCTGTAGCTCCGAGTCACCTTTTTACCTATTTCCAAACCATGATGTATCCACTATGACCCTTTCACGGGATTACCCTTTCCTTTGGTGCCAAAGTTAACTTTCACGAAACTGCGCTTTGACCCTCTAGCACTCCATCAGGAACCATCCTCTATCATTTCAGCTGGTTTTAAAACATATAGCTCCGTTTCATTTTTTTAAATATTTCCAAACCATGATGTATCCACTATTACCCTTTCACGGGATTACCCTTCCTGGGGTGCCAAAGTTGACTTTCTCGAAACTGTGTTTTGACCCTCTAGCACTCCATCAGGAACCCTCCTCTATCATTTCAGATGGTTTGAAAACCTGTAGCTTCAATTCAACTTTTTACCTATTTCCAAACCAGGATGTATCCACTATTACCCTTTCACGGGATTACCCTTCCTGGGGTGCCAAAGTTGACTTTCTCGAAACTGTGTTTTGACCCTCTAGCACTCCATCAGGAACCCTCCTCTATCATTTGAGCTGGTTTGAAAACCTGTAGCTCCGATTTACCTTTTTACCTATTTCCAAACCATGATGTATCCCCTATTATCCTTTCACGGGATTTCCGTTCCTGGGTTGGAAAAGTTGACTTTCACGAAACTGTGTTTGGACCCTCTAGCACTCCATCAGGAACCCTCCTCTATCATTTGAGCTGGTTTTAAAACATATAGCTCCGGTTCATCTTTTTACCTATTTCCAAACCATGATGTGTCCACTATGACCCTTTCACGGGATTACCCTTCCTGGGGTGCCAAAGTTGACTTTCTCAAAACTGTGTTTTGACCCTCTTGCACTCCATCAGGAATCCTCCTCTATCATTTCAGCTGGTTTGAAAACCTTTAGCTCCGATTCACCTTTTTACCTTTTTCCAAACCAGGATGTATCCACTATTACCCTTTCACGGGATTACCCTTCCTGGGGTGCCAAAGTTGACTTTCTCGAAACTGTGTTTTGACCCTGTAGCACTCCATCAGGAACCCTCCTCTATCATTTCAGCTGGTTTGAAAACCTGTAGCTACCATTCAAATTTTTATCTACTTCTAAACCAGGATGTATCCCCTATTACCGTTTCATGGGATTACCTTCCTTTGGTGCCAAAGTTGACTTTCACGAAACTGTGTTTTGACCCTCTAGCACTCCATCAGGAACCCTCCTCTATCATTTGAGCTGGTTTGAAAACATATTGCTCCGATTCATCTTTTTTCCTATTTCCAAACCAGGATGGATCCCCTGTTACCATTTCACGGGATTACCCTTCCTGTGGTGCCAAAGTTGACTTTCACGAAACTGTGTTTTGACCCTCTAGCACTCCATCAGGAACCCTCCTCTATCATTTCAGCTGGTTTGAAAACCTGTAGCTCCGATTCACCTTTTCACCTATTTCCAAACCAGGATGTATCCACTATTACCCTTTCACGGGATTACCCTTCCTGGGGTGCCAAAGTTGACTTTCTCGAAACTGTCTTTTGACCCTCTAGCAATCCATCAGGAACCCTCCTCTATCATTTCAGCTGGTTTGAAAACCTGTAGCTCCGAGTCACCTTTTTACCTATTTCCAAACCATGATGTATCCACTATGACCCTTTCACGGGATTACCCTTTCCTTTGGTGCCAAAGTTAACTTTCACGAAACTGTGTTTTGACCCTCTAGCACTCCATCAGGAACCCTCCTCTATCATTTCAGCTGGTTTTAAAACATATAGCTCCGGTTCATCTTTTTAAATATTTCCAAACCATGATGTATCCACTATCACCCTTTCACGGGATTACCCTTCCTGGGGTGCCAAAGTTGACTTTCTCCAAACTGTGTTTTGACCCTCTAGCACTCCATCAGGAACCCTCCTCTATCATTTCAGATGGTTTGAAGACCTGTAGCTTCAATTCAACTTTTTGCCTATTTCCAAACCATGATGTATCCACTATTACCCTTTCACGGGATTACCCTTCCTGGAGTGCCAAAGTTGACTTTCTCGAAACTGTGTTTTGACCCTCTAGCAATCCATCAGGAACCCTCCTCTATCATTTGAGCTGGTTTGAAAACCTGTAGCTCCGAGTCACCTTTTTACCTATTTCCAAACCATGATGTATCCACTATGACCCTTTCACGGGATTACCCTTTCCTTTGGTGCCAAAGTTAACTTTCACGAAACTGTGTTTTGACCCTCTAGCACTCCATCAGGAACCATCCTCTATCATTTCAGCTGGTTTTAAAACATATAGCTCCGGTTCATCTTTTTAAATATTTCCAAACCATGATGTATCCACTATTACCCTTTCACGGGATTACCCTTCCTGGGGTGCCAAAGTTGACTTTCTCGAAACTGTGTTTTGACCCTCTAGCACTCCATCAGGAACCCTCCTCTATCATTTCAGATGGTTTGAAAACCTGTAGCTTCAATTCAACTTTTTACCTATTTCCAAACCATGATGTATCCACTATTACCCTTTCACGGGATTACCCTTCCTGGGGTGCCAAAGTTGACATTCTCGAAACTGTGTTTTGACCCTCTAGCACTCCATCAGGAGCCCTCCTCTATCATTTGAGCTGGTTTGAAAACCTGTAGCTCCGAGTCACCTTTTTACCTATTTCCAAACCATGATGTATCCACTATTACCCTTTCACGGGATTACCCTTTCTGGGGTGCCAAAGTTGACTTTCATGAAACTGTGTTTGGACCCTCTAGAACTCCATCAGGAACCCCCCTCTATCATTTCAGCTGTTTTGAAAACCTGTAGCTACGATTCAATTTTTTATCTACTTCTAAACCAGGATGTATCCCCTATTACCGTTTCATGGGATTACCTTCCTTTGGTGCCAAAGTTGACTTTCACGAAACTGTGTTTTGACCCTCTAGCACTCCATCAGGAACCCTCCTCTATCATTTGAGCTGCTTTGAAAACCTGTAGCTACGATTCACATTTTTATCTATTTACAAACCAGTATGTATCTACTATGACTCTTTCACGGGATTACCCTTCCTGGGGTGCCAAAGTTGACTTTCACGAACTGTGTTTTGACCCTCTAGCACTCCATCAGGAACCCTCCTCTATCATTTGAGCTGGTTTTAAAACATATTGCTCCGATTCATCTTTTTTCCTATTTCCAAACCAGGATGGATCCCCTGTTACCATTTCACGGGATTACCCTTCCTGTGGTGCCAAAGTTGACTTTCACGAAACTGTGTTTTGACCCTCTAGCACTCCATCAGGAACCCTCCTCCATCATTTGAGCTGGTTTGAAAACATATAGCTCCGGTTCATCCTTTTACCTATTTCCAAACCATGATGTGTCCACTATGACCCTTTCACGGGATTACCCTTCCTGGGGTGCCAAAGTTGACTTTCACGAAACTGTGTTTTGACCCTCTAGCACTCCATCAGGAACCCTCCTCTATCATTTGAGCTGGTTTGAAAACCTGTAGTTCCGATTCACCTTTTCACCTATTTCCAAAAAAGGATGTATCCACTATTACCCTTTCACGGGATTACCCTTCCTGGGGTGCCAAAGTTGACTTTCTCGAAACTGTGTTTTGACCCTCTAGCACTCCATCAGGAACCATCCTCTATCATTTCAGCTGGTTTTAAAACATATAGCTCCGGTTCATCTTTTTAAATATTTCCAAACCATGATGTATCCACTATTACCCTTTCACGGGATTACCCTTCCTGGGGTGCCAAAGTTGACTTTCTCGAAACTGTGTTTTGACCCTCTAGCACTCCATCAGGAACCCTCCTCTATCATTTCAGATGGTTTGAAAACCTGTAGCTTCAATTCAACTTTTTACCTATTTCCAAACCATGATGTATCCACTATTACCCTTTCACGGGATTACCCTTCCTCGGGTGCCAAAGTTAACTTTCTCGAAACTGTGTTTTGACCCTCTAGCACTCCATCAGGAACCCTCCTCTATCATTTCAGCTGGTTTGAAAACCTGTAGCTCCGATTCACCTTTTTACCTATTTCCAAACCATGATGTATCCCCTATTATCCTTTCACGGGATTTCCGTTCCTGGGTTGGCAAAGTTGACTTTCACGAAACTGTGTTTGGACCCTCTAGCACTCCATCAGGAACCCTCCTCTATCATTTGAGCTGGTTTTAAAACATATAGCTCCGGTTCATCTTTTTACCTATTTCCAAACCATGATGTGTCCACTATGACCCTTTCACGGGATTACCCTTCCTCGGGTGCCAAAGTTGACTTTCTCAAAACTGTGTTTTGACCCTCTTGCACTCCATCAGGAATCCTCCTCTATCATTTCAGCTGGTTTGAAAACCTTTAGCTCCGATTCACCTTTTTACCTTTTTCCAAACCAGGATGTATCCACTCTTACACTTTCACGGGATTACCCTTTCTGGGGTGCCAAAGTTGACTTTCATGAAACTGTGTTTGGACCCTCTAGCACTCCATCAGGAACCCTCCTCTATCATTTCAGCTAGTTTCAAAACCTGTAGCTCCGATTCACCTTTTTACCTTTTTCCAAACCAGGATGTATCCACTATTACCCTTTCACGGGATTACCCTTCCTCGGGTGCCAAAGTTGACTTTCTCGAAACTGTGTTTTGACCCTCTAGCACTCCATCAGGAACCCTCCTCTATCATTTCATCTGGTTTGAAAACCTGTAGCTCCGATTCACCTTTTTACCTATTTCCAAACCATGATGTATCCCCTATTATCCTTTCACGGGATTTCCGTTCCTGGGTTGGAAAAGTTGACTTTCACGAAACTGTGTTTGGACCCTCTAGCACTCCATCAGGAACCCTCCTCTATCATTTGAGCTGGTTTTAAAACATATAGCTCCGGTTCATCTTTTTACCTATTTCCAAACCATGATGTGTCCACTATGACCCTTTCACGGGATTACCCTTCCTCGGGTGCCAAAGTTGACTTTCTCAAAACTGTGTTTTGACCCTCTTGCACTCCATCAGGAATCCTCCTCTATCATTTCAGCTGGTTTGAAAACCTTTAGCTCCGATTCACCTTTTTACCTTTTTCCAAACCAGGATGTATCCACTCTTACACTTTCACGGGATTACCCTTTCTGGGGTGCCAAAGTTGACTTTCATGAAACTGTGTTTGGACCCTCTAGCACTCCATCAGGAACCCTCCTCTATCATTTCAGCTAGTTTCAAAACCTGTAGCTCCGATTCACCTTTTTACCTTTTTCCAAACCAGGATGTATCCACTATTACCCTTTCACGGGATTACCCTTCCTGGGGTGCCAAAGTTGATTTTCACAAAACTGTGTTTTGACCCTCTAGCACTCCATCAGGAACCCTCCTCTATCATTTCAGCTGGTTTGAAAACCTGTAGCTACGATTCAACTTTTTATCTATTTCTAAACCAGGATGTATCCACTATTACCGTTTCATGGGATTACCCTTCCTGGGGTGCCAAAGTTGACTTTCACGAAACTGTGTTTGGACCCTCTAGCACTCCATCAGGAACCCTCCTCTATCATTTCAGCTGCTTTGAAAACCTGTAGCTATGATCCAACTTTTTATCTATTTCTAAACCAGGATGTATCCCCTATTACCGTTTCATGGGATTACCCTTCCTGGGGTGCCAAAGTTGACTTTCATGAAACTGTGTTTTGACCCTCTAGCACTCCATCAGGAACCCTCCTCTATCATTTCAGCTGGTTTGAAAACCTGTAGCTCCAATTCAACCTTTTAACTATTTCCAAACCATGATGTATCCACTATTACCCTTTCACGGGATTACCCTTCCTGGGGTGCCAAAGTTAACTTTCTCGAAACTGTGTTTTGACCCTCTTACACTCCATCAGGAACCCTCCTCTATCATTTCAGATGGTTTGAAAACCTGTCGCTCCAATTCAACTTTTTACCTATTTCCAAACCATGATGTATCCACTATTAGCCTTTCACGGGATTACCCTTCCTGTGGTGCCAAAGTTGACTTTCACGAAACTGTGTTTGGACCCTCTAGCACTCCATCAGGAACCCTCCTCTATCATTTGAGCTGGTTTGAAAACCTGTAGCTCCGATTCACCTTTTCACCTATTTCCAAAAAAGGATGTATCCACTATTACCCTTTCACGGGTTTACCCTTCCTGGGGTGCCAAAGTTGACTTTCTCGAAACTGTGTTTTGACCCTCTAGCACTCCATCAGGAACCATCCTCTATCATTTCAGCTGGTTTTAAAACATATAGCTCCGGTTCATCTTTTTAAATATTTCCAAACCATGATGTATCCACTATTACCCTTTCACGGGATTACCCTTCCTGGGGTGCCAAAGTTGACTTTCTCGAAACTGTGTTTTGACCCTCTAGCACTCCATCAGGAACCCTCCTCTATCATTTCAGCTGGTTTGAAAACCTGTAGCTTCAATTCAACTTTTTACCTATTTCCAAACCATGATGTATCCACTATTACCCTTTCACGGGATTACCCTTCCTGGGGTGCCAAAGTTGACTTTCTCGAAACTGTGTTTTGACCCTCTTGCACTCCATCAGGAACCCTCCTCTATCATTTCAGCTGGTTTGAAAACCTGTAGCTCCGATTCACCTTTATACCTATTTCCAAACCATGATGTATCCCCTATTATCCTTTTACGGGATTTCCGTGCCTGGGTTGGCAAAGTTGACTTTCACGAAACTGTGTTTGGACCCTCTAGCACTCCATCAGGAACCCTCCTCTATCATTTGAGCTGGTTTTAAAACATATAGCTCCGGTTCATCTTTTTACCTATTTCCAAACCATGATGTGTCCACTATGACCCTTTCACGGGATTACCCTTCCTGGGGTGCCAAAGTTGACTTTCTCGAAACTGTGTTTTGACCCTCTTGCACTCCATCAGGAATCCTCCTCTATCATTTCAGCTGGTTTGAAAACCTTTATCTCCGATTCACCTTTTTACCTTTTTCCAAACCAGGCTGTCTCCACTATTACACTTTCACGGGATTACCCTTTCTGGGGTGCCAAAGTTGACTTTCATGAAGCTGTGTTTGGACCCTCTAGCACTCCATCAGGAACCCTCCTCTATCATTTCAGCTGGTTTCAAAACCTGTAGCTCCGATTCACCTTTTTACCTTTTTCCAAACCAGGATGTATCCACTATTACCCTTTCACGGGATTACCCTTCCTGGGGTGCCAAAGTTGATTTTCACAAAACTGTGTTTTGACCCTCTAACACTCCATCAGGAACCCTCCTCTATCATTTCAGCTGGTTTGAAAACCTGTAGCTACGATTCAACTTTTTATCTATTTCTAAACCAGGATGTATCCACTATTACCGTTTCATGGGATTACCCTTCCTGGGGTGCCAAAGTTGACTTTCACGAAACTGTGTTTGGACCCTCTAGCACTCCATCAGGAACCCTCCTCTATCATTTCAGATGGTTTGAAAACCTGTCGCTCCAATTCAACTTTTTACCTATTTCCAAACCATGATGTATCCACTATTAGCCTTTCACGGGATTACCCTTCCTGGGGTGCCAAATTTGACTTTCTCGAAACTGTGTTTTGACCCTCTAGCACTCCATCAGGAGCCCTCCTCTATCATTTGAGCTGGTTTGAAAACCTGTAGCTCCGAGTCACCTTTTTACCTATTTCCAAACCATGATGTATCCACTATGACCCTTTCACGGGATTACCCTTTCTGGGGTGCCAAAGTTGACTTTCATGAAACTGTGTTTGGACCCTCTAGAACTCCATCAGGAACCCCCCTCTATCATTTCAGCTGTTTTGAAAACCTGTAGCTACGATTCAATTTTTTATCTACTTCTAAACCAGGATGTATCCCCTATTACCGTTTCATGGGATTACCTTCCTTTGGTGCCAAAGTTGACTTTCACGAAACTGTGTTTTGACCCTCTAGCACTCCATCAGGAACCCTCCTCTATCATTTGAGCTGCTTTGAAAACCTGTAGCTACGATTCACATTTTTACCTATTTACAAACCAGTATGTATCTACTATGACTCTTTCACGGGATTACCCTTCCTGGGGTGCCAAAGTTGACTTTCACGAACTGTGTTTTGACCCTCTAGCACTCCATCAGGAACCCTCCTCTATCATTTGAGCTGGTTTTAAAACATATTGCTCCGATTCATCTTTTTTCCTATTTCCAAACCAGGATGGATCCCCTGTTACCATTTCACGGGATTACCCTTCCTGTGGTGCCAAAGTTGACTTTCACGAAACTGTGTTTTGACCCTCTAGCACTCCATCAGGAACCCTCCTCCATCATTTGAGCTGGTTTGAAAACATATAGCTCCGGTTCATCTTTTTACCTATTTCCAAACCATGATGTGTCCACTATGACCCTTTCACGGGATTACCCTTCCTGGGGTGCCAAAGTTGACTTTCACGAAACTGTGTTTTGACCCTCTAGCACTCCATCAGGAACCCTCCTCTATCATTTGAGCTGGTTTGAAAACCTGTAGTTCCGATTCACCTTTTCACCTATTTCCAAAAAAGGATGTATCCACTATTACCCTTTCACGGGATTACCCTTCCTGGGGTGCCAAAGTTGACTTTCTCGAAACTGTGTTTTGACCCTCTAGCAATCCATCAGGAACCCTCCTCTATCATTTCAGCTGGTTTGAAAACCTGTAGCTTCCAGTCACCTTTTTACCTATTTCCAAACCAGGATGTATCCACTATGACCCTTTCACGGGATTACCCTTTCCTTTGGTGCCAAAGTTAACTTTCACGAAACTGTGTTTTGACCCTCTAGCACTCCATCAGGAACCATCCTCTATCATTTCAGCTGGTTTTAAAACATATAGCTCCGGTTCATCTTTTTAAATATTTCCAAACCATGATGTATCCACTATTACCCTTTCACGGGATTACCCTTCCTGGGGTGCCAAAGTTGACTTTCTCGAAACTGTGTTTTGACCCTCTAGCACTCCATCAGGAACCCTCCTCTATCATTTCAGATGGTTTGAAAACCTGTAGCTTCAATTCAACTTTTTACCTATTTCCAAACCATGATGTATCCACTATTACCCTTTCACGGGATTACCCTTCCTGGGGTGCCAAAGTTGACTTTCTCGAAACTGTGTTTTGACCCTCTAGCACTCCATCAGGAACCCTCCTCTATCATTTCAGCTGGTTTGAAAACCTGTAGCTCCGATTCACCTTTTTACCTATTTCCAAACCATGATGTATCCCCTATTATCCTTTCACGGGATTTCCGTTCCTGGGTTGGCAAAGTTGACTTTCACGAAACTGTGTTTGGACCCTCTAGCACTCCATCAGGAACCCTCCTCTATCATTTGAGCTGGTTTTAAAACATATAGCTCCGGTTCATCTTTTTACCTATTTCCAAACCATGATGTGTCCACTATGACCCTTTCACGGGATTACCCTTCCTCGGGTGCCAAAGTTGACTTTCTCAAAACTGTGTTTTGACCCTCTTGCACTCCATCAGGAATCCTCCTCTATCATTTCAGCTGGTTTGAAAACCTTTATCTCCGATTCACCTTTTTACCTTTTTCCAAACCAGGATGTATCCACTCTTACACTTTCACGGGATTACCCTTTCTGGGGTGCCAAAGTTGACTTTCATGAAACTGTGTTTGGACCCTCTAGCACTCCATCAGGAACCCTCCTCTATCATTTCAGCTAGTTTCAAAACCTGTAGCTCCGATTCACCTTTTTACCTTTTTCCAAACCAGGATGTATCCACTATTACCCTTTCACGGGATTACCCTTCCTGGGGTGCCAAAGTTGATTTTCACAAAACTGTGTTTTGACCCTCTAGCACTCCATCAGGAACCCTCCTCTATCATTTCAGCTGGTTTGAAAACCTGTAGCTACGATTCAACTTTTTATCTATTTCTAAACCAGGATGTATCCACTATTACACTTTCACGGGATTACCCTTTCTGGGGTGCCAAAGTTGACTTTCATGAAGCTGTGTTTGGACCCTCTAGCACTCCATCAGGAACCCTCCTCTATCATTTCAGCTGGTTTCAAAACCTGTAGCTCCGATTCACCTTTTTACCTTTTTCCAAACCAGGATGTATCCACTATTACCCTTTCACGGGATTACCCTTCCTGGGGTGCCAAAGTTGATTTTCACAAAACTGTGTTTTGACCCTCTAACACTCCATCAGGAACCCTCCTCTATCATTTCAGCTGGTTTGAAAACCTGTAGCTACGATTCAACTTTTTATCTATTTCTAAACCAGGATGTATCCACTATTACCGTTTCATGGGATTACCCTTCCTGGGGTGCCAAAGTTGACTTTCACGAAACTGTGTTTGGACCCTCTAGCACTCCATCAGGAACCCTCCTCTATCATTTCAGATGGTTTGAAAACCTGTCGCTCCAATTCAACTTTTTACCTATTTCCAAACCATGATGTATCCACTATTAGCCTTTCACGGGATTACCCTTCCTGGGGTGCCAAAGTTGACTTTCTCGAAACTGTGTTTTGACCCTCTAGCACTCCATCAGGAGCCCTCCTCTATCATTTGAGCTGGTTTGAAAACCTGTAGCTCCGAGTCACCTTTTTACCTATTTCCAAACCATGATGTATCCACTATGACCCTTTCACGGGATTACCCTTTCTGGGGTGCCAAAGTTGACTTTCATGAAACTGTGTTTGGACCCTCTAGAACTCCATCAGGAACCCCCCTCTATCATTTCAGCTGTTTTGAAAACCTGTAGCTACGATTCAATTTTTTATCTACTTCTAAACCAGGATGTATCCCCTATTACCGTTTCATGGGATTACCTTCCTTTGGTGCCAAAGTTGACTTTCACGAAACTGTGTTTTGACCCTCTAGCACTCCATCAGGAACCCTCCTCTATCATTTGAGCTGCTTTGAAAACCTGTAGCTACGATTCACATTTTTACCTATTTACAAACCAGTATGTATCTACTATGACTCTTTCACGGGATTACCCTTCCTGGGGTGCCAAAGTTGACTTTCACGAACTGTGTTTTGACCCTCTAGCACTCCATCAGGAACCCTCCTCTATCATTTGAGCTGGTTTTAAAACATATTGCTCCGATTCATCTTTTTTCCTATTTCCAAACCAGGATGGATCCCCTGTTACCATTTCACGGGATTACCCTTCCTGTGGTGCCAAAGTTGACTTTCACGAAACTGTGTTTTGACCCTCTAGCACTCCATCAGGAACCCTCCTCCATCATTTGAGCTGGTTTGAAAACATATAGCTCCGGTTCATCTTTTTACCTATTTCCAAACCATGATGTGTCCACTATGACCCTTTCACGGGATTACCCTTCCTGGGGTGCCAAAGTTGACTTTCACGAAACTGTGTTTTGACCCTCTAGCACTCCATCAGGAACCCTCCTCTATCATTTGAGCTGGTTTGAAAACCTGTAGTTCCGATTCACCTTTTCACCTATTTCCAAAAAAGGATGTATCCACTATTACCCTTTCACGGGATTACCCTTCCTGGGGTGCCAAAGTTGACTTTCTCGAAACTGTGTTTTGACCCTCTAGCAATCCATCAGGAACCCTCCTCTATCATTTCAGCTGGTTTGAAAACCTGTAGCTTCCAGTCACCTTTTTACCTATTTCCAAACCAGGATGTATCCACTATGACCCTTTCACGGGATTACCCTTTCCTTTGGTGCCAAAGTTAACTTTCACGAAACTGTGTTTTGACCCTCTAGCACTCCATCAGGAACCATCCTCTATCATTTCAGCTGGTTTTAAAACATATAGCTCCGGTTCATCTTTTTAAATATTTCCAAACCATGATGTATCCACTATTACCCTTTCACGGGATTACCCTTCCTGGGGTGCCAAAGTTGACTTTCTCGAAACTGTGTTTTGACCCTCTAGCACTCCATCAGGAACCCTCCTCTATCATTTCAGATGGTTTGAAAACCTGTAGCTTCAATTCAACTTTTTACCTATTTCCAAACCATGATGTATCCACTATTACCCTTTCACGGGATTACCCTTCCTGGGGTGCCAAAGTTGACTTTCTCGAAACTGTGTTTTGACCCTCTAGCACTCCATCAGGAACCCTCCTCCATCATTTGAGCTGGTTTGAAAACCTGTAGCTCCGATTCACCTTTTTACCTATTTCCAAACCATGATGTATCCCCTATTATCCTTTCACGGGATTTCCGTTCCTGGGTTGGCAAAGTTGACTTTCACGAAACTGTGTTTGGACCCTCTAGCACTCCATCAGGAACCCTCCTCTATCATTTGAGCTGGTTTTAAAACATATAGCTCCGGTTCATCTTTTTACCTATTTCCAAACCATGATGTGTCCACTATGACCCTTTCACGGGATTACCCTTCCTGGGGTGCCAAAGTTGACTTTCTCAAAACTGTGTTTTGACCCTCTTGCACTCCATCAGGAATCCTCCTCTATCATTTCAGCTGGTTTGAAAACCTTTATCTCCGATTCACCTTTTTACCTTTTTCCAAACCAGGATGTATCCACTCTTACACTTTCACGGGATTACCCTTTCTGGGGTGCCAAAGTTGACTTTCATGAAACTGTGTTTGGACCCTCTAGCACTCCATCAGGAACCCTCCTCTATCATTTCAGCTAGTTTCAAAACCTGTAGCTCCGATTCACCTTTTTACCTTTTTCCAAACCAGGATGTATCCACTATTACCCTTTCACGGGATTACCCTTCCTGGGGTGCCAAAGTTGATTTTCACAAAACTGTGTTTTGACCCTCTAGCACTCCATCAGGAACCCTCCTCTATCATTTCAGCTGGTTTGAAAACCTGTAGCTACGATTCAACTTTTTATCTATTTCTAAACCAGGATGTATCCACTATTACACTTTCACGGGATTACCCTTTCTGGGGTGCCAAAGTTGACTTTCATGAAGCTGTGTTTGGACCCTCTAGCACTCCATCAGGAACCCTCCTCTATCATTTCAGATGGTTTGAAAACCTGTCGCTCCAATTCAACTTTTTACCTATTTCCAAACCATGATGTATCCACTATTAGCCTTTCACGGGATTACCCTTCCTGGGGTGCCAAAGTTGACTTTCTCAAAACTGTGTTTTGACCCTCTAGCACTCCATCAGGAGCCCTCCTCTATCATTTGAGCTGGTTTGAAAACCTGTAGCTCCGAGTCACCTTTTTACCTATTTCCAAACCATGATGTATCCACTATGACCCTTTCACGGGATTACCCTTTCTGGGGTGCCAAAGTTGACTTTCATGAAACTGTGTTTGGACCCTCTAGAACTCCATCAGGAACCCCCCTCTATCATTTCAGCTGTTTTGAAAACCTGTAGCTACGATTCAATTTTTTATCTACTTCTAAACCAGGATGTATCCCCTATTACCGTTTCATGGGATTACCTTCCTTTGGTGCCAAAGTTGACTTTCACGAAACTGTGTTTTGACCCTCTAGCACTCCATCAGGAACCCTCCTCTATCATTTGAGCTGCTTTGAAAACCTGTAGCTACGATTCACATTTTTACCTATTTACAAACCAGTATGTATCTACTATGACTCTTTCACGGGATTACCCTTCCTGGGGTGCCAAAGTTGACTTTCACGAACTGTGTTTTGACCCTCTAGCACTCCATCAGGAACCCTCCTCTATCATTTGAGCTGGTTTTAAAACATATTGCTCCGATTCATCTTTTTTCCTATTTCCAAACCAGGATGGATCCCCTGTTACCATTTCACGGGATTACCCTTCCTGTGGTGCCAAAGTTGACTTTCACGAAACTGTGTTTTGACCCTCTAGCACTCCATCAGGAACCCTCCTCCATCATTTGAGCTGGTTTGAAAACATATAGCTCCGGTTCATCTTTTTACCTATTTCCAAACCATGATGTGTCCACTATGACCCTTTCACGGGATTACCCTTCCTGGGGTGCCAAAGTTGACTTTCACGAAACTGTGTTTTGACCCTCTAGCACTCCATCAGGAACCCTCCTCTATCATTTGAGCTGGTTTGAAAACCTGTAGTTCCGATTCACCTTTTCACCTATTTCCAAAAAAGGATGTATCCACTATTACCCTTTCACGGGATTACCCTTCCTGGGGTGCCAAAGTTGACTTTCTCGAAACTGTGTTTTGACCCTCTAGCAATCCATCAGGAACCCTCCTCTATCATTTCAGCTGGTTTGAAAACCTGTAGCTTCGAGTCACCTTTTTACCTATTTCCAAACCAGGATGTATCCACTATGACCCTTTCACGGGATTACCCTTTCCTTTGGTGCCAAAGTTAACTTTCACGAAACTGTGTTTTGACCCTCTAGCACTCCATCAGGAACCATCCTCTATCATTTCAGCTGGTTTTAAAACATATAGCTCCGGTTCATCTTTTTAAATATTTCCAAACCATGATGTATCCACTATTACCCTTTCACGGGATTACCCTTCCTGGGGTGCCAAAGTTGACTTTCTCGAAACTGTGTTTTGACCCTCTAGCACTCCATCAGGAACCCTCCTCTATCATTTCAGATGGTTTGAAAACCTGTAGCTTCAATTCAACTTTTTACCTATTTCCAAACCATGATGTATCCACTATTACCCTTTCACGGGATTACCCTTCCTGGGGTGCCAAAGTTGACTTTCTCGAAACTGTGTTTTGACCCTCTAGCACTCCATCAGGAACCCTCCTCTATCATTTCAGCTGGTTTGAAAACCTGTAGCTCCGATTCACCTTTTTACCTATTTCCAAACCATGATGTATCCCCTATTATCCTTTCACGGGATTTCCGTTCCTGGGTTGGCAAAGTTGACTTTCACGAAACTGTGTTTGGACCCTCTAGCACTCCATCAGGAACCCTCCTCTATCATTTGAGCTGGTTTTAAAACATATAGCTCCGGTTCATCTTTTTACCTATTTCCAAACCATGATGTGTCCACTATGACCCTTTCACGGGATTACCCTTCCTCGGGTGCCAAAGTTGACTTTCTCAAAACTGTGTTTTGACCCTCTTGCACTCCATCAGGAATCCTCCTCTATCATTTCAGCTGGTTTGAAAACCTTTATCTCCGATTCACCTTTTTACCTTTTTCCAAACCAGGATGTATCCACTCTTACACTTTCACGGGATTACCCTTTCTGGGGTGCCAAAGTTGACTTTCATGAAACTGTGTTTGGACCCTCTAGCACTCCATCAGGAACCCTCCTCTATCATTTCAGCTAGTTTCAAAACCTGTAGCTCCGATTCACCTTTTTACCTTTTTCCAAACCAGGATGTATCCACTATTACCCTTTCACGGGATTACCCTTCCTGGGGTGCCAAAGTTGATTTTCACAAAACTGTGTTTTGACCCTCTAGCACTCCATCAGGAACCCTCCTCTATCATTTCAGCTGGTTTGAAAACCTGTAGCTACGATTCAACTTTTTATCTATTTCTAAACCAGGATGTATCCACTATTACCGTTTCATGGGATTACCCTTCCTGGGGTGCCAAAGTTGACTTTCACGAAACTGTGTTTGGACCCTCTAGCACTCCATCAGGAACCCTCCTCTATCATTTCAGCTGCTTTGAAAACCTGTAGCTATGATCCAACTTTTTATCTCTTTCTAAACCAGGATGTATCCCCTATTACCGTTTCATGGGATTACCCTTCCTGGGGTGCCAAAGTTGACTTTCATGAAACTGTGTTTTGACCCTCTAGCACTCCATCAGGAACCCTCCTCTATCATTTCAGCTGGTTTGAAAACCTGTAGCTCCAATTCAACCTTTTAACTATTTCCAAACCATGATGTATCCACTATTACCCTTTCACGGGATTACCCTTCCTGGGGTGCCAAAGTTAACTTTCTCGAAACTGTGTTTTGACCCTCTTACACTCCATCAGGAACCCTCCTCTATCATTTCAGATGGTTTGAAAACCTGTCGCTCCAATTCAACTTTTTACCTATTTCCAAACCATGATGTATCCACTATTAGCCTTTCACGAGATTACCCTTCCTGTGGTGCCAAAGTTGACTTTCACGAAACTGTGTTTGGACCCTCTAGCACTCCATCAGGAACCCTCCTCTATCATTTGAGCTGGTTTGAAAACCTGTAGTTCCGATTCACCTTTTCACCTATTTCCAAAAAAGGATGTATCCACTATTACCCTTTCACGGGTTTACCCTTCCTGGGGTGCCAAAGTTGACTTTCTCGAAACTGTGTTTTGACCCTCTAGCACTCCATCAGGAACCCTCCTCTATCATTTCAGCTGGTTTGAAAACCTGTAGCTTCAATTCAACTTTTTACCTATTTCCAAACCATGATGTATCCACTATTACCCTTTCACGGGATTACCCTTCCTGGGGTGCCAAAGTTGACTTTCTCGAAACTGTGTTTTGACCCTCTTGCACTCCATCAGGAACCCTCCTCTATCATTTCAGCTGGTTTGAAAACCTGTAGCTCCGATTCACCTTTATACCTATTTCCAAACCATGATGTATCCCCTATTATCCTTTTACGGGATTTCCGTTCCTGGGTTGGCAAAGTTGACTTTCACGAAACTGTGTTTGGACCCTCTAGCACTCCATCAGGAACCCTCCTCTATCATTTGAGCTGGTTTTAAAACATATAGCTCCGGTTCATCTTTTTGCCTATTTCCAAACCATGATGTGTCCACTATGACCCTTTCACGGGATTACCCTTCCTGGGGTGCCAAAGTTGACTTTCTCAAAACTGTGTTTTGACCCTCTTGCACTCCATCAGGAATCCTCCTCTATCATTTCAGCTCGTTTGAAAACCTTTATCTCCGATTCACCTTTTTACCTTTTTCCAAACCAGACTGTATCCACTATTACACTTTCACGGGATTACCCTTTCTGGGGTGCCAAAGTTGACTTTCATGAAGCTGTGTTTGGACCCTCTAGCACTCCATCAGGAACCCTCCTCTATCATTTCAGCTGGTTTGAAAACCTGTAGCTCCGATTCACCTTTTTACCTTTTTCCAAACCAGGATGTATCCACTATTACCCTTTCACGGGATTACCCTTCCTGGGGTGCCAAAGTTGATTTTCACAAAACTGTGTTTTGACCCTCTAACACTCCATCAGGAACCCTCCTCTATCATTTCAGCTGGTTTGAAAACCTGTAGCTACGATTCAACTTTTTATCTATTTCTAAACCAGGATGTATCCACTATTACCGTTTCATGGGATTACCCTTCCTGGGGTGCCAAAGTTGACTTTCACGAAACTGTGTTTGGACCCTCTAGCACTCCATCAGGAACCCTCCTCTATCATTTCAGATGGTTTGAAAACCTGTCGCTCCAATTCAACTTTTTACCTATTTCCAAACCATGATGTATCCACTATTAGCCTTTCACGGGATTACCCTTCCTGGGGTGCCAAAGTTGACTTTCTCGAAACTGTGTTTTCACCCTCTAGCACTCCATCAGGAACCCTCCTCTATCATTTCAGCTGGTTTGAAAACCTGTCGCTCCAATTCAACTTTTTATCTATTTCTAAACCAGGATGTATCCACTATTACCGTTTCATGGGATTACCCTTCCTGGGGTGCCAAAGTTGACTTTCATGAAACTGTGTTTTGACCCTCTAGCACTCCATCAGGAACCCTCCTCTATCATTTCAGCTGGTTTGAAAACCTGTAGCTCCAATTCAACCTTTTACCTATTTCCAAACCATGATGTATCCACTATTACCCTTTCACGGGATTACCCTTCCTGGGGTGCCAAAGTTAACTTTCTCGAAACTGTGTTTTGACCCTCTTACACTCCATCAGGAACCCTCCTCTATCATTTCAGATGGTTTGAAAACCTGTCGCTCCAATTCAACTTTTTACCTATTTCCAAACCATGATGTATCCACTATTAGCCTTTCACGGGATTACCCTTCCTGTGGTGCCAAAGTTGACTTTCACGAAACTGTGTTTGGACCCTCTAGCACTCCATCAGGAACCCTCCTCTATCATTTGAGCTGGTTTGAAAACCTGTAGTTCCGATTCACCTTTTCACCTATTTCCAAAAAAGGATGTATCCACTATTACCCTTTCACGGGTTTACCCTTCCTGGGGTGCCAAAGTTGACTTTCTCGAAACTGTGTTTTGACCCTCTAGCACTCCATCAGGAACCCTCCTCTATCATTTCAGCTGGTTTGAAAACCTGTAGCTCCGAGTCACCTTTTTACCTATTTCCAAACCAGGATGTATCCACTACTACCCTTTCACGGGATTACCCTTTCCTTTGGTGCCAAAGTTAACTTTCACGAAACTGTGTTTTGACCCTCTAGCACTCCATCAGGAACCATCCTCTATCATTTCAGCTGGTTTTAAAACATATAGCTCCGGTTCATCTTTTTAAATATTTCCAAACCATGATGTATCCACTATTACCCTTTCACGGGATTACCCTTCCTGGGGTGCCAAAGTTGACTTTCTCGAAACTGTGTTTTGACCCTCTAGCACTCCATCAGGAACCCTCCTCTATCATTTCAGCTGGTTTGAAAACCTGTAGCTTCAATTCAACTTTTTACCTATTTCCAAACCATGATGTATCCACTATTACCCTTTCACGGGATTACCCTTCCTGGGGTGCCAAAGTTGACTTTCTCGAAACTGTGTTTTGACCCTCTTGCACTCCATCAGGAACCCTCCTCTATCATTTCAGCTGGTTTGAAAACCTGTACCTCCGATTCACCTTTATACCTATTTCCAAACCATGATGTATCCCCTATTATCCTTTTACGGGATTTCCGTTCCTGGGTTGGCAAAGTTGACTTTCACGAAACTGTGTTTGGACCCTCTAGCACTCCATCAGGAACCCTCCTCTATCATTTGAGCTGGTTTTAAAACATATACCTCCGGTTCATCTTTTTACCTATTTCCAAACCATGATGTGTCCACTATGACCCTTTCACGGGATTACCCTTCCTGGGGTGCCAAAGTTGACTTTCTCAAAACTGTGTTTTGACCCTCTTGCACTCCATCAGGAATCCTCCTCTATCATTTCAGCTGGTTTGAAAACCTTTATCTCCTATTCACCTTTTTACCTTTTTCCAAACCAGGATGTATCCACTATTACACTTTCACGGGATTACCCTTTCTGGGGTGCCAAAGTTGACTTTCATGAAGCTGTGTTTGGACCCTCTAGCACTCCATCAGGAACCCTCCTCTATCATTTCAGCTGGTTTGAAAACCTGTAGCTCCGATTCACCTTTTTACCTTTTTCCAAACCAGGATGTATCCACTATTACCCTTTCACGGGATTACCCTTCCTGGGGTGCCAAAGTTGATTTTCACAAAACTGTGTTTTGACCCTCTAACACTCCATCAGGAACCCTCCTCTATCATTTCAGCTGGTTTGAAAACCTGTAGCTACGATTCAACTTTTTATCTATTTCTAAACCAGGATGTATCCACTATTACCGTTTCATGGGATTACCCTTCCTGGGGTGCCAAAGTTGACTTTCACGAAACTGTGTTTGGACCCTCTAGCACTCCATCAGGAACCCTCCTCTATCATTTCAGATGGTTTGAAAACCTGTCGCTCCAATTCAACTTTTTATCTATTTCTAAACCAGGATGTATCCACTATCACCGTTTCATGGGATTACCCTTCCTGGGGTGCCAAATTTGACTTTCATGAAACTGTGTTTTGACCCTCTAGCACTCCATCAGGAACCCTCCTCTATCATTTCAGCTGGTTTAAAATCCTGTAGCTTCGATTCACCCTATTACCTATTTCCAAACCAGGATGTATCCACTATGACCCTTTCACGAGATTACCCTTTCTGGGGTGCCAAAGTTGACTTTCATGAAGCTGTGTTTGGACCCTCTAGCACTTCATCAGGAACCCTCCTCTATCATTTCAGCTGGTTTCAAAACCACTAGCTCCGATTCACCCTTTTACCTATTTCCAAACCATGATGTGTCCACTTTGACCCTTTCACGGGATTACCCTTCCTGGGGTGCCAAAGTTGACTTTCATGAAACTGTGTTTTGACCCTCTAGCACTCCATCTGGAAACTTCCTCTATCATTTCAGCTGGTTTGAAAACCTTTAGCTCCGATTCACCCTTTTTACCTTTTTCCAAACCAGGATGTATCCACTATTACCCTTTCACGGGATTACCCTTTCTGGGGTGCCAAAGTTGACTTTCATGAAACTGTGTTTGGACCCTCTAGCACTCCATCAGGAACCCTCCTCTATCATTTCAGCTGGTTTCAAAACCTGTAGCTCCGATTCACCTTTTTACCTTTTTCCAAACCAGAATGTATCCACTATTACCCTTTCACGGGATTACCCTTCCTGGGGTGCCAAAGTTGATTTTCACGAAACTGTGTTTGGACCCTCTAGCACTCCACCAGGAACCCTCCTCTATCATTTGAGCTGGTTTGACAACCTGTACTACGATCCAACTTTTTATCTATTTCTAAACCAGGATGTATCCCCTATTACCGTTTCATGGGATTACCCTTCCTGGGGTGCCAAAGTTGATTTTCACGAAACTGTGTTTTGACCCTCTAGCACTCCATCAGGAAACCTCCTCTATCATTTGAGCTGGTTTGAAAACCTGTAGCTCCAATTCAACCTTTTACCTATTTCCAAACCATGATGTATCCACTATTAAACTTTCACGGGATTACCCTTCCTGGGGTGCCAAAGTTGACTTTCTCGAAACTGTGTTTTGACCCTCTTGCACTCCATCAGGAACCCTCCTCTATCATTTCAGATGGTTTGAAAACCTGTAGCTCCAATTCACCTTTTTACCTATTTCCAAACCATGATGTGTCCACTATGACCCTTTCACGGGATTACCCTTCCTGGGGTGCCAAAGTTGACTTTCTCAAAACTGTGTTTTGACCCTCTTGCACTCCATCAGGAATCCTCCTCTATCATTTCAGCTGGTTTGAAAACCTGTAGCTCCGATTCACCTTTTTACCTTTTTCCAAACCAGGATGTATCCACTATTACCCTTTCACGGGATTACCCTTTCTGGGGTGCCAAAGTTGACTTTCATGAAACTGTGTTTGGACCCTCTAGCACTCCATCAGGAACCCTCCTCTATCATTTCAGCTGGTTTCAAAACCTGTAGCTCCGATTCACCTTTTTACCTTTTTCCAAACCAGGATGTATCCACTATTACCCTCTCACGGGATTACCCTTCCTGGGGTGCCAAAGTTGATTTTCACGAAACTGTGTTTGGACCCTCTAGCACTCCATCAGGAACCCTCCTCTATCATTTCAGCTGGTTTAAAATCCTGTAGCTTCGATTCACCCTATTACCTATTTCCAAACCAGGATGTATCCACTATGACCCTTTCACGAGATTACCCTTTCTGGGGTGCCAAAGTTGACTTTCTCGAAACTGTGTTTTGACTGTCTTGCACTCCATCAGGAACCCTCCTCTATCATTTCAGATGGTTTGAGATCCTGTAGCTCAAAATCAACTTTTTACCTATTTCCAAACCATGATGTATCCACTATTAGCCTTTCACGGGATTACCCTTCCTGGGGTGCCAAAGTTGACTTTCTCGAAACTGTCTTTTCACCCTCTAGCACTCCATCAGGAACCCTCCTCTATCATTGCAGATGGTTTTAAAACCTGTAGCTCCGATTCATCTTTTTACCTTTTTCCAAACCATGATGTATCCACTATTACCCTTTCACGGGATTACCCTTCCTGGGGTGCCAAAGTTGATTTTCACGAAACTGTGTTTGGACCCTCTAGCACTCCATCAGGAACCCTCCTCTATCATTTCAGCTGGTTTAAAATCCTGTAGCTTCGATTCACCCTATTACCTATTTCCAAACCAGGATCTATCCACTATGACCCTTTCACGAGATTACCCATTCTGGGGTGCCAAAGTTGACTTTCATGAAGCTGTGTTTGGACCCTCTAGCACTTCATCAGGAACCCTCCTCTATCATTTGAGCTGGTTTCAAAACCTGTAGCTCCGATTCACCCTTTTACCTATTTCCAAACCATGATGTGTCCACTATGACCCTTTCACGGGATTACCCTTCCTGGGGTGCCAAAGTTGACTTTCACGAAACTGTGTTTTGACCCTCTAGCACTCCATCAGGAAACCTCCTCTATCATTTCAGCTGGTTTGAAAACCTTTAGCTCCGATTCACCTTTTTACCTTTTTCCAAACCAGGATGTATCCACTATTACCCTTTCACGGGATTACCCTTTCTGGGGTGCCAAAGTTGACTTTCATGAAACTGTGTTTGGACCCTCTAGCACTCCATCAGGAACCCTCCTCTATCATTTCAGCTGGTTTGAAAACCTGTAGCTCCGATTCACCTTTTTACCTTTTTCCAAACCAGGATGTATCCACTATTACCCTTTCACGGGATTACCCTTCCTGGGGTGCCAAAGTTGATTTTCACGAAGCTGTGTATGGACCCTCTAGCACTCCATCAGGAACCCTCCTCTATCATTTGAGCTGGTTTGACAACCTGTAGCTACGATCCAACTTTTTATCTATTTCTAAACCAGGATGTATCCCCTATTACCGTTTCATGGGATTACCCTTCCTGGGGTGCCAAAGTTGACGTTCACGAAACTGTGTTTTGACCCTCTAGCACTCCATCAGGAACCCTCCTCTCTCATTTCAGCTGCTTTGAAAACCTGTAGCTCCAATTCAACCTTTTACCTATTTCCAAACCATGATGTATCCACTATTAAACTTTCACGGGATTACCCTTCCTGGGGTGCCAAAGCTGACTTTCTCGAAACTGTGTTTTGACCCTCTAGCACTCCATCAGGAACCCTCCTCTATCATTTGAACTGGTTTGAAAACCTGTAGCTCCGATTCACCTTTTTACCTATTTCCAAACCATGATGTATCCCCTATTATCCTTTCACGGGATTTCCGTTCCTGGGTTGGCAAAGTTGACTTTCACGAAACTGTGTTTGGACCCTCTAGCACTCCATCAGGAACCCTCCTCTATCATTTGAGCTGGTTTTAAAACATATAGCTCCGGTTCATCTTTTTACCTATTTCCAAACCATGATGTGTCCACTATGACCCTTTCACGGGATTACCCTTCCTGGGGTGCCAAAGTTGACTTTCTCAAAACTGTGTTTTGACCCTCTTGCACTCCATCAGGAATCCTCCTCTATCATTTCAGCTGGTTTGAAAACCTTTAGCTCCGATTCACCTTTTTACCTTTTTCCAAACCAGGATGTATCCACTATTACCCTTTCACGGGATTACCCTTTCTGGGGTGCCAAAGTTGACTTTCATGAAACTGTGTTTGGACCCTCTAGCACTCCATCAGGAACCCTCCTCTATCATTTCAGCTGGTTTCAAAACCTGTAGCTCCGATTCACCTTTTTACCTTTTTCCAAACCAGGATGTATCCACTATTACCCTTTCACGGGATTACCCTTCCTGGGGTGCCAAAGTTGATTTTCACGAAACTGTGTTTGGACCCTCTAGCACTCCATCAGGAACCCTCCTCTATCATTTCAGCTGGTTTGAAAACCTGTAGCTACGATTCAACTTTTTATCTATTTCTAAACCAGGATGTATCCACTATTACCGTTTCATGGGATTACCCTTCCTGGGGTGCCAAGTTGACTTTCACGAAACTGTGTATTGACCCTCTAGCACTCCATCAGGAACCCTCCTCTATCATTTGAGCTGGTTTGAAAACCTGTAGCTCCGATTCACCTTTTTACCTATTTCCAAACCATGATGTATCCCCTATTATCCTTTCACGGGATTTCCGTTCCTGGGTTGGCAAAGTTGACTTTCACGAAACTGTGTTTGGACCCTCTAGCACTCCATCAGGAACCCTCCTCTATCATTTGAGCTGGTTTTAAAACATATAGCTCCGGTTCATCTTTTTACCTATTTCCAAACCATGATGTGTCCACTATGACCCTTTCACGGGATTACCCTTTCTGGGGTGCCAAAGTTGACTTTCTCAAAACTGTGTTTTGACCCTCTTGCACTCCATCAGGAATCCTCCTCTATCATTTCAGCTGGTTTGAAAACCTTTAGCTCCGATTCACCTTTTTACCTTTTTCCAAACCAGGATGTATCCACTATTACCCTTTCACGGGATTACCCTTTCTGGGGTGCCAAAGTTGACTTTCATGAAACTGTGTTTGGACCCTCTAGCACTCCATCAGGAACCCTCCTCTATCATTTCAGCTGGTTTCAAAACCTGTAGCTCCGATTCACCTTTTTACCTTTTTCCAAACCAGGATGTATCCACTATTACCCTTTCACGGGATTACCCTTCCTGGGGTGCCAAAGTTGATTTTCACGAAACTGTGTTTGGACCCTCTTTCACTCCATCAGGAACCCTCCTCTATCATTTCAGCTGGTTTGAAAACCTGTAGCTACGATTCAACTTTTTATCTATTTCTAAACCAGGATGTATCCACTATTACCGTTTCATGGGATTACCCTTCCTGGGGTGCCAAGTTGACTTTCACGAAACTGTGTATTGACCCTCTAGCACTCCATCAGGAACCCTCCTCTATCATTTGAGCTGGTTTGAAAACCTGTAGCTCCGATTCACCTTTTTACCTATTTCCAAACCATGATGTATCCCCTATTATCCTTTCACGGGATTTCCGTTCCTGGGTTGGCAAAGTTGACTTTCACGAAACTGTGTTTGGACCCTCTAGCACTCCATCAGGAACCCTCCTCTATCATTTGAGCTGGTTTGACAACCTGTAGCTACGATCCAACTTTTTATCTATTTCTAAACCAGGATGTATCCCCTATTACCGTTTCATGGGATTACCCTTCCTGGGGTGCCAAAGTTGACGTTCACGAAACTGTGTTTTGACCCTCTAGCACTCCATCAGGAACCCTCCTCTCTCATTTCAGCTGCTTTGAAAACCTGTAGCTCCAATTCAACCTTTTACCTATTTCCAAACCATGATGTATCCACTATTAAACTTTCACGGGATTACCCTTCCTGGGGTGCCAAAGCTGACTTTCTCGAAACTGTGTTTTGACCCTCTAGCACTCCATCAGGAACCCTCCTCTATCATTTGAACTGGTTTGAAAACCTGTAGCTCCGATTCACCTTTTTACCTATTTCCAAACCATGATGTATCCCCTATTATCCTTTCACGGGATTTCCGTTCCTGGGTTGGCAAAGTTGACTTTCACGAAACTGTGTTTGGACCCTCTAGCACTCCATCAGGAACCCTCCTCTATCATTTGAGCTGGTTTTAAAACATATAGCTCCGGTTCATCTTTTTACCTATTTCCAAACCATGATGTGTCCACTATGACCCTTTCACGGGATTACCCTTCCTGGGGTGCCAAAGTTGACTTTCTCAAAACTGTGTTTTGACCCTCTTGCACTCCATCAGGAATCCTCCTCTATCATTTCAGCTGGTTTGAAAACCTTTAGCTCCGATTCACCTTTTTACCTTTTTCCAAACCAGGATGTATCCACTATTACCCTTTCACGGGATTACCCTTTCTGGGGTGCCAAAGTTGACTTTCATGAAACTGTGTTTGGACCCTCTAGCACTCCATCAGGAACCCTCCTCTATCATTTCAGCTGGTTTCAAAACCTGTAGCTCCGATTCACCTTTTTACCTTTTTCCAAACCAGGATGTATCCACTATTACCCTTTCACGGGATTACCCTTCCTGGGGTGCCAAAGTTGATTTTCACGAAACTGTGTTTGGACCCTCTAGCACTCCATCAGGAACCCTCCTCTATCATTTCAGCTGGTTTGAAAACCTGTAGCTACGATTCAACTTTTTATCTATTTCTAAACCAGGATGTATCCACTATTACCGTTTCATGGGATTACCCTTCCTGGGGTGCCAAGTTGACTTTCACGAAACTGTGTATTGACCCTCTAGCACTCCATCAGGAACCCTCCTCTATCATTTGAGCTGGTTTGAAAACCTGTAGCTCCGATTCACCTTTTTACCTATTTCCAAACCATGATGTATCCCCTATTATCCTTTCACGGGATTTCCGTTCCTGGGTTGGCAAAGTTGACTTTCACGAAACTGTGTTTGGACCCTCTAGCACTCCATCAGGAACCCTCCTCTATCATTTGAGCTGGTTTTAAAACATATAGCTCCGGTTCATCTTTTTACCTATTTCCAAACCATGATGTGTCCACTATGACCCTTTCACGGGATTACCCTTTCTGGGGTGCCAAAGTTGACTTTCTCAAAACTGTGTTTTGACCCTCTTGCACTCCATCAGGAATCCTCCTCTATCATTTCAGCTGGTTTGAAAACCTTTAGCTCCGATTCACCTTTTTACCTTTTTCCAAACCAGGATGTATCCACTATTACCCTTTCACGGGATTACCCTTTCTGGGGTGCCAAAGTTGACTTTCATGAAACTGTGTTTGGACCCTCTAGCACTCCATCAGGAACCCTCCTCTATCATTTCAGCTGGTTTCAAAACCTGTAGCTCCGATTCACCTTTTTACCTTTTTCCAAACCAGGATGTATCCACTATTACCCTTTCACGGGATTACCCTTCCTGGGGTGCCAAAGTTGATTTTCACGAAACTGTGTTTGGACCCTCTTTCACTCCATCAGGAACCCTCCTCTATCATTTCAGCTGGTTTGAAAACCTGTAGCTACGATTCAACTTTTTATCTATTTCTAAACCAGGATGTATCCACTATTACCGTTTCATGGGATTACCCTTCCTGGGGTGCCAAGTTGACTTTCACGAAACTGTGTATTGACCCTCTAGCACTCCATCAGGAACCCTCCTCTATCATTTGAGCTGGTTTGAAAACCTGTAGCTCCGATTCACCTTTTTACCTATTTCCAAACCATGATGTATCCCCTATTATCCTTTCACGGGATTTCCGTTCCTGGGTTGGCAAAGTTGACTTTCACGAAACTGTGTTTGGACCCTCTAGCACTCCATCAGGAACCCTCCTCTATCATTTCAGCTGGTTTTAAAACATATAGCTCCGGTTCATCTTTTTACCTATTTCCAAACCAGGATGTGTCCATTATGACCCTTTCACGGGATTACCCTTCCTGGGGTGCCAAAGTTGACTTTCTCAAAACTGTGTTTGGACCCTCTTGCACTCCATCAGGAATCCTCCTCTATCATTTCAGCTGGTTTGAAAACCTTTAGCTCCGATTCACCTTTTTACCTTTTTCCAAACCAGGATGTATCCACTATTACCCTTTCACGGGATTACCCTTTCTGGGGTGCCAAAGTTGACTTTCTTGAAACTGTGTTTGGACCCTCTAGCACTCCATCAGGAACCCTCCTCTATCATTTCAGCTGGTTTCAAAACCTGTAGCTCCGATTCACCTTTTTACCTTTTTCCAAACCAGGATGTATCCACTATTACCCTTTCACGGGATTACCCTTCCTGGGGTGCCAAAGTTGATTTTCACGAAACTGTGTTTGGACCCTCTAGCACTCCATCAGGAACCCTCCTCTATCATTTGAGCTGGTTTCAAAACCTGTAGCTACGATTCAACTTTTTATCTATTTCTAAACCAGGATGTATCCACTATTACCGTTTCATGGGATTACCCTTCCTGGGGTGCCAAAGTTGACTTTCACGAAAGTGTGTTTTGACCCTCTAGCACTCCATCAGGAACCCTCCTCTATCATTTGAGCTGGTTTGAAAACCTGTAGCTCCGATTCACCTTTTTACCTATTTCCAAACCATGATGTATCCCCTATTATCCTTTCACGGGATTTCCGTTCCTGGGTTGGCAAAGTTGACTTTCACGAAACTGTGTTTGGACCCTCTAGCACTCCATCAGGAACCCTCCTCTATCATTTGAGCTGGTTTTAAAACATATAGCTCCGGTTCATCTTTTTACCTATTTCCAAACCATGATGTGTCCACTATGACCCTTTCACGGGATTACCCTTCCTGGGGTGCCAAAGTTGACTTTCTCAAAACTGTGTTTTGACCCTCTTGCACTCCATCAGGAATCCTCCTCTATCATTTCAGCTGGTTTGAAAACCTTTAGCTCCGATTCACCTTTTTACCTTTTTCCAAACCAGGATGTATCCACTATTACCCTTTCACGGGATTACCCTTTCTGGGGTGCCATAGTTGACTTTCATGAAACTGTGTTTGGACCCTCTAGCACTCCATCAGGAACCCTCCTCTATCATTTCAGCTGGTTTCAAAACCTGTAGCTCCGATTCACCTTTTTACCTTTTTCCAAACCAGGATGTATCCACTATTACCCTTTCACGGGATTACCCTTCCTGGGGTGCCAAAGTTGATTTTCACGAAACTGTGTTTGGACCCTCTAGCACTCCATCAGGAACCCTCCTCTATCATTTGAGCTGGTTTGAAAACCTGTAGCTCCGATTCACCTTTTTACCTATTTCCAAACCATGATGTATCCCCTATTATCCTTTCACGGGATTTCCGTTCCTGGGTTGGCAAAGTTGACTTTCACGAAACTGTGTTTGGACCCTCTAGCACTCCATCAGGAACCCTCCTCTATCATTTGAGCTGGTTTTAAAACATATAGCTCCGGTTCATCTTTTTACCTATTTCCAAACCATGATGTGTCCACTATGACCCTTTCACGGGATTACCCTTCCTGGGGTGCCAAAGTTGACTTTCTCAAAACTGTGTTTTGACCCTCTTGCACTCCATCAGGAATCCTCCTCTATCATTTCAGCTGGTTTGAAAACCTTTAGCTCCGATTCACCTTTTTACCTTTTTCCAAACCAGGATGTATCCACTATTACCCTTTCACGGGATTACCCTTTCTGGGGTGCCAAAGTTGACTTTCATGAAACTGTGTTTGGACCCTCTAGCACTCCATCAGGAACCCTCCTCTATCATTTCAGCTGGTTTCAAAACCTGTAGCTCCGATTCACCTTTTTACCTTTTTCCAAACCAGGATGTATCCACTATTACCCTTTCACGGGATTACCCTTCCTGGGGTGCCAAAGTTGATTTTCACGAAACTGTGTTTGGACCCTCTAGCACTCCATCAGGAACCCTCCTCTATCATTTGAGCTGGTTTGACAACCTGTAGCTACGATCCAACTTTTTATCTATTTCTAAACCAGGATGTATCCCCTATTACCGTTTCATGGGATTACCCTTCCTGGGGTGCCAAAGTTGACGTTCACGAAACTGTGTTTTGACCCTCTAGCACTCCATCAGGAACCCTCCTCTCTCATTTCAGCTGCTTTGAAAACCTGTAGCTCCAATTCAACCTTTTACCTATTTCCAAACCATGATGTATCCACTATTAAACTTTCACGGGATTACCCTTCCTGGGGTGCCAAAGCTGACTTTCTCGAAACTGTGTTTTGACCCTCTTGCACTCCATCAGGAACCCTCCTCAATCATTTCAGATGGTTTGAAAACCTGTAGCTCCAATTCAACTTTTTACCTATTTCCAAACCATGATGTATCCACTATTACCCTTTCACGGGATTACCCTTCCTGGGGTGCCAAAGTTGACTTTCTCGAAACTGTGTTTTGACCCTCTAGCACTCCATCAGGAACCCTCCTCTATCATTTGAGCTGGTTTGAAAACCTGTAGCTCCGATTCACCTTTTTACCTATTTCCAAACCATGATGTATCCCCTATTATCCTTTCACGGGATTTCCGTTCCTGGGTTGGCAAAGTTGACTTTCACGAAACTGTGTTTGGACCCTCTAGCACTCCATCAGGAACCCTCCTCTATCATTTGAGCTGGTTTTAAAACATATAGCTCCGGTTCATCTTTTTACCTATTTCCAAACCATGATGTGTCCACTATGACCCTTTCACGGGATTACCCTTCCTGGGGTGCCAAAGTTGACTTTCTCAAAACTGTGTTTTGACCCTCTTGCACTCCATCAGGAATCCTCCTCTATCATTTCAGCTGGTTTGAAAACCTTTAGCTCCGATTCACCTTTTTACCTTTTTCCAAACCAGGATGTATCCACTATTACCCTTTCACGGGATTACCCTTTCTGGGGTGCCAAAGTTGACTTTCATGAAACTGTGTTTGGACCCTCTAGCACTCCATCAGGAACCCTCCTCTATCATTTCAGCTGGTTTCAAAACCTGTAGCTCCGATTCACCTTTTTACCTTTTTCCAAACCAGGATGTATCCACTATTACCCTTTCACGGGATTACCCTTCCTGGGGTGCCAAAGTTGATTTTCACGAAACTGTGTTTGGACCCTCTAGCACTCCATCAGGAACCCTCCTCTATCATTTCAGCTGGTTTGAAAACCTGTAGCTACGATTCAACTTTTTATCTATTTCTAAACCAGGATGTATCCACTATTACCGTTTCATGGGATTACCCTTCCTGGGGTGCCAAGTTGACTTTCACGAAACTGTGTATTGACCCTCTAGCACTCCATCAGGAACCCTCCTCTATCATTTGAGCTGGTTTGAAAACCTGTAGCTCCGATTCACCTTTTTACCTATTTCCAAACCATGATGTATCCCCTATTATCCTTTCACGGGATTTCCGTTCCTGGGTTGGCAAAGTTGATTTTCACGAAACTGTGTTTGGACCCTCTAGCACTCCATCAGGAACCCTCCTCTATCATTTGAGCTGGTTTCAAAACCTGTAGCTACGATTCAACTTTTTATCTATTTCTAAACCAGGATGTATCCACTATTACCGTTTCATGGGATTACCCTTCCTGGGGTGCCAAAGTTGACTTTCACGAAAGTGTGTTTTGACCCTCTAGCACTCCATCAGGAACCCTCCTCTATCATTTGAGCTGGTTTGAAAACCTGTAGCTCCGATTCACCTTTTTACCTATTTCCAAACCATGATGTATCCCCTATTATCCTTTCACGGGATTTCCGTTCCTGGGTTGGCAAAGTTGACTTTCACGAAACTGTGTTTGGACCCTCTAGCACTCCATCAGGAACCCTCCTCTATCATTTGAGCTGGTTTTAAAACATATAGCTCCGGTTCATCTTTTTACCTATTTCCAAACCATGATGTGTCCACTATGACCCTTTCACGGGATTACCCTTCCTGGGGTGCCAAAGTTGACTTTCTCAAAACTGTGTTTTGACCCTCTTGCACTCCATCAGGAATCCTCCTCTATCATTTCAGCTGGTTTGAAAACCTTTAGCTCCGATTCACCTTTTTACCTTTTTCCAAACCAGGATGTATCCACTATTACCCTTTCACGGGATTACCCTTTCTGGGGTGCCATAGTTGACTTTCATGAAACTGTGTTTGGACCCTCTAGCACTCCATCAGGAACCCTCCTCTATCATTTCAGATGGTTTCAAAACCTGTAGCTCCGATTCACCTTTTTACCTTTTTCCAAACCAGGATGTATCCACTATTACCCTTTCACGGGATTACCCTTCCTGGGGTGCCAAAGTTGATTTTCACGAAACTGTGTATTGACCCTCTAGCACTCCATCAGGAACCCTCCTCTATCATTTGAGCTGGTTTGAAAACCTGTAGCTCCAATTCACCTTTTTACCTATTTCCAAACCATGATGTATCCCCTATTATCCTTTCACGGGATTTCCGTTCCTGGGTTGGCAAAGTTGACTTTCACGAAACTGTGTTTGGACCCTCTAGCACTCCATCAGGAACCCTCCTCTATCATTTGAGCTGGTTTTAAAACATATAGCTCCGGTTCATCTTTTTACCTATTTCCAAACCATGATGTGTCCACTATGACCCTTTCACGGGATTACCCTTCCTGGGGTGCCAAAGTTGACTTTCTCAAAACTGTGTTTTGACCCTCTTGCACTCCATCAGGAATCCTCCTCTATCATTTCAGCTGGTTTGAAAACCTTTAGCTCCGATTCACCTTTTTACCTTTTTCCAAACCAGGATGTATCCACTATTACCCTTTCACGGGATTACCCTTTCTGGGGTGCCAAAGTTGACTTTCATGAAACTGTGTTTGGACCCTCTAGCACTCCATCAGGAACCCTCCTCTATCATTTCAGCTGGTTTCAAAACCTGTAGCTCCGATTCACCTTTTTACCTTTTTCCAAACCAGGATGTATCCACTATTACCCTTTCACGGGATTACCCTTCCTGGGGTGCCAAAGTTGATTTTCACGAAACTGTGTTTGGACCCTCTAGCACTCCATCAGGAACCCTCCTCTATCATTTGAGCTGGTTTGACAACCTGTAGCTACGATCCAACTTTTTATCTATTTCTAAACCAGGATGTATCCCCTATTACCGTTTCATGGGATTACCCTTCCTGGGGTGCCAAAGTTGACGTTCACGAAACTGTGTTTTGACCCTCTAGCACTCCATCAGGAACCCTCCTCTCTCATTTCAGCTGCTTTGAAAACCTTTAGCTCCAATTCAACCTTTTACCTATTTCCAAACCATGATGTATCCACTATTAAACTTTCACGGGATTACCCTTCCTGGGGTGCCAAAGCTGACTTTCTCGAAACTGTGTTTTGACCCTCTTGCACTCCATCAGGAACCCTCCTCAATCATTTCAGATGGTTTGAAAACCTGTAGCTCCAATTCAACTTTTTACCTATTTCCAAACCATGATGTATCCACTATTACCCTTTCACGGGATTACCCTTCCTGGGGTGCCAAAGTTGACTTTCTCGAAACTGTGGTTTGACCCTCTAGCACTCCATCAGGAACCCTCCTCTATCATTTGAACTGGTTTGAAAACCTGTAGCTCCGATTCACCTTTTTACCTATTTCCAAACCATGATGTATCCCCTATTATCCTTTCACGGGATTTCCGTTCCTGGGTTGGCAAAGTTGACTTTCACGAAACTGTGTTTGGACCCTCTAGCACTCCATCAGGAACCCTCCTCTATCATTTGAGCTGGTTTTAAAACATATAGCTCCGGTTCATCTTTTTACCTATTTCCAAACCATGATGTGTCCACTATGACCCTTTCACGGGATTACCCTTCCTGGGGTGCCAAAGTTGACTTTCTCAAAACTGTGTTTTGACCCTCTTGCACTCCATCAGGAATCCTCCTCTATCATTTCAGCTGGTTTGAAAACCTTTAGCTCCGATTCACCTTTTTACCTTTTTCCAAACCAGGATGTATCCACTATTACCCTTTCACGGGATTACCCTTTCTGGGGTGCCAAAGTTGACTTTCATGAAACTGTGTTTGGACCCTCTAGCACTCCATCAGGAACCCTCCTCTATCATTTCAGCTGGTTTCAAAACCTGTAGCTCCGATTCACCTTTTTACCTTTTTCCAAACCAGGATGTATCCACTATTACCCTTTCACGGGATTACCCTTCCTGGGGTGCCAAAGTTGATTTTCACGAAACTGTGTTTGGACCCTCTAGCACTCCATCAGGAACCCTCCTCTATCATTTCAGCTGGTTTGAAAACCTGTAGCTACGATTCAACTTTTTATCTATTTCTAAACCAGGATGTATCCACTATTACCGTTTCATGGGATTACCCTTCCTGGGGTGCCAAGTTGACTTTCACGAAACTGTGTATTGACCCTCTAGCACTCCATCAGGAACCCTCCTCTATCATTTGAGCTGGTTTGAAAACCTGTAGCTCCGATTCACCTTTTTACCTATTTCCAAACCATGATGTATCCCCTATTATCCTTTCACGGGATTTCCGTTCCTGGGTTGGCAAAGTTGACTTTCACGAAACTGTGTTTGGACCCTCTAGCACTCCATCAGGAACCCTCCTCTATCATTTGAGCTGGTTTTAAAACATATAGCTCCGGTTCATCTTTTTACCTATTTCCAAACCATGATGTGTCCACTATGACCCTTTCACGGGATTACCCTTCCTGGGGTGCCAAAGTTGACTTTCTCAAAACTGTGTTTTGACCCTCTTGCACTCCATCAGGAATCCTCCTCTATCATTTCAGCTGGTTTGAAAACCTTTAGCTCCGATTCACCTTTTTACCTTTTTCCAAACCAGGATGTATCCACTATTACCCTTTCACGGGATTACCCTTTCTGGGGTGCCAAAGTTGACTTTCATGAAACTGTGTTTGGACCCTCTAGCACTCCATCAGGAACCCTCCTCTATCATTTCAGCTGGTTTCAAAACCTGTAGCTCCGATTCACCTTTTTACCTTTTTCCAAACCAGGATGTATCCACTATTACCCTTTCACGGGATTACCCTTCCTGGGGTGCCAAAGTTGATTTTCACGAAACTGTGTTTGGACCCTCTAGCACTCCATCAGGAACCCTCCTCTATCATTTGAGCTGGTTTGACAACCTGTAGCTACGATCCAACTTTTTATCTATTTCTAAACCAGGATGTATCCCCTATTACCGTTTCATGGGATTACCCTTCCTGGGGTGCCAAAGTTGACGTTCACGAAACTGTGTTTTGACCCTCTAGCACTCCATCAGGAACCCTCCTCTCTCATTTCAGCTGCTTTGAAAACCTGTAGCTCCAATTCAACCTTTTACCTATTTCCAAACCATGATGTATCCACTATTAAACTTTCACGGGATTACCCTTCCTGGGGTGCCAAAGCTGACTTTCTCGAAACTGTGTTTTGACCCTCTTGCACTCCATCAGGAACCCTCCTCAATCATTTCAGATGGTTTGAAAACCTGTAGCTCCAATTCAACTTTTTACCTATTTCCAAACCATGATGTATCCACTATTACCCTTTCACGGGATTACCCTTCCTGGGGTGCCAAAGTTGACTTTCTCGAAACTGTGTTTTGACCCTCTAGCACTCCATCAGGAACCCTCCTCTATCATTTGAGCTGGTTTGAAAACCTGTAGCTCCGATTCACCTTTTTACCTATTTCCAAACCATGATGTATCCCCTATTATCCTTTCACGGGATTTCCGTTCCTGGGTTGGCAAAGTTGACTTTCACGAAACTGTGTTTGGACCCTCTAGCACTCCATCAGGAACCCTCCTCTATCATTTGAGCTGGTTTTAAAACATATAGCTCCGGTTCATCTTTTTACCTATTTCCAAACCATGATGTGTCCACTATGACCCTTTCACGGGATTACCCTTCCTGGGGTGCCAAAGTTGACTTTCTCAAAACTGTGTTTTGACCCTCTTGCACTCCATCAGGAATCCTCCTCTATCATTTCAGCTGGTTTGAAAACCTTTAGCTCCGATTCACCTTTTTACCTTTTTCCAAACCAGGATGTATCCACTATTACCCTTTCACGGGATTACCCTTTCTGGGGTGCCAAAGTTGACTTTCATGAAACTGTGTTTGGACCCTCTAGCACTCCATCAGGAACCCTCCTCTATCATTTCAGCTGGTTTCAAAACCTGTAGCTCCGATTCACCTTTTTACCTTTTTCCAAACCAGGATGTATCCACTATTACCCTTTCACGGGATTACCCTTCCTGGGGTGCCAAAGTTGATTTTCACGAAACTGTGTTTGGACCCTCTAGCACTCCATCAGGAACCCTCCTCTATCATTTCAGCTGGTTTGAAAACCTGTAGCTACGATTCAACTTTTTATCTATTTCTAAACCAGGATGTATCCACTATTACCGTTTCATGGGATTACCCTTCCTGGGGTGCCAAGTTGACTTTCACGAAACTGTGTATTGACCCTCTAGCACTCCATCAGGAACCCTCCTCTATCATTTGAGCTGGTTTGAAAACCTGTAGCTCCGATTCACCTTTTTACCTATTTCCAAACCATGATGTATCCCCTATTATCCTTTCACGGGATTTCCGTTCCTGGGTTGGCAAAGTTGATTTTCACGAAACTGTGTTTGGACCCTCTAGCACTCCATCAGGAACCCTCCTCTATCATTTGAGCTGGTTTCAAAACCTGTAGCTACGATTCAACTTTTTATCTATTTCTAAACCAGGATGTATCCACTATTACCGTTTCATGGGATTACCCTTCCTGGGGTGCCAAAGTTGACTTTCACGAAAGTGTGTTTTGACCCTCTAGCACTCCATCAGGAACCCTCCTCTATCATTTCAGCTGGTTTCAAAACCTGTAGCTCCGATTCACCTTTTTACCTTTTTCCAAACCAGGATGTATCCACTATTACCCTTTCACGGGATTACCCTTCCTGGGGTGCCAAAGTTGATTTTCACGAAACTGTGTTTGGACCCTCTAGCACTCCATCAGGAACCCTCCTCTATCATTTGAGCTGGTTTGACAACCTGTAGCTACGATCCAACTTTTTATCTATTTCTAAACCAGGATGTATCCCCTATTACCGTTTCATGGGATTACCCTTCCTGGGGTGCCAAAGTTGACGTTCACGAAACTGTGTTTTGACCCTCTAGCACTCCATCAGGAACCCTCCTCTCTCATTTCAGCTGCTTTGAAAACCTTTAGCTCCAATTCAACCTTTTACCTATTTCCAAACCATGATGTATCCACTATTAAACTTTCACGGGATTACCCTTCCTGGGGTGCCAAAGCTGACTTTCTCGAAACTGTGTTTTGACCCTCTTGCACTCCATCAGGAACCCTCCTCAATCATTTCAGATGGTTTGAAAACCTGTAGCTCCAATTCAACTTTTTACCTATTTCCAAACCATGATGTATCCACTATTACCCTTTCACGGGATTACCCTTCCTGGGGTGCCAAAGTTGACTTTCTCGAAACTGTGGTTTGACCCTCTAGCACTCCATCAGGAACCCTCCTCTATCATTTGAACTGGTTTGAAAACCTGTAGCTCCGATTCACCTTTTTACCTATTTCCAAACCATGATGTATCCCCTATTATCCTTTCACGGGATTTCCGTTCCTGGGTTGGCAAAGTTGACTTTCACGAAACTGTGTTTGGACCCTCTAGCACTCCATCAGGAACCCTCCTCTATCATTTGAGCTGGTTTTAAAACATATAGCTCCGGTTCATCTTTTTACCTATTTCCAAACCATGATGTGTCCACTATGACCCTTTCACGGGATTACCCTTCCTGGGGTGCCAAAGTTGACTTTCTCAAAACTGTGTTTTGACCCTCTTGCACTCCATCAGGAATCCTCCTCTATCATTTCAGCTGGTTTGAAAACCTTTAGCTCCGATTCACCTTTTTACCTTTTTCCAAACCAGGATGTATCCACTATTACCCTTTCACGGGATTACCCTTTCTGGGGTGCCAAAGTTGACTTTCATGAAACTGTGTTTGGACCCTCTAGCACTCCATCAGGAACCCTCCTCTATCATTTCAGCTGGTTTCAAAACCTGTAGCTCCGATTCACCTTTTTACCTTTTTCCAAACCAGGATGTATCCACTATTACCCTTTCACGGGATTACCCTTCCTGGGGTGCCAAAGTTGATTTTCACGAAACTGTGTTTGGACCCTCTAGCACTCCATCAGGAACCCTCCTCTATCATTTCAGCTGGTTTGAAAACCTGTAGCTACGATTCAACTTTTTATCTATTTCTAAACCAGGATGTATCCACTATTACCGTTTCATGGGATTACCCTTCCTGGGGTGCCAAGTTGACTTTCACGAAACTGTGTATTGACCCTCTAGCACTCCATCAGGAACCCTCCTCTATCATTTGAGCTGGTTTGAAAACCTGTAGCTCCGATTCACCTTTTTACCTATTTCCAAACCATGATGTATCCCCTATTATCCTTTCACGGGATTTCCGTTCCTGGGTTGGCAAAGTTGACTTTCACGAAACTGTGTTTGGACCCTCTAGCACTCCATCAGGAACCCTCCTCTATCATTTGAGCTGGTTTTAAAACATATAGCTCCGGTTCATCTTTTTACCTATTTCCAAACCATGATGTGTCCACTATGACCCTTTCACGGGATTACCCTTCCTGGGGTGCCAAAGTTGACTTTCTCAAAACTGTGTTTTGACCCTCTTGCACTCCATCAGGAATCCTCCTCTATCATTTCAGCTGGTTTGAAAACCTTTAGCTCCGATTCACCTTTTTACCTTTTTCCAAACCAGGATGTATCCACTATTACCCTTTCACGGGATTACCCTTTCTGGGGTGCCAAAGTTGACTTTCATGAAACTGTGTTTGGACCCTCTAGCACTCCATCAGGAACCCTCCTCTATCATTTCAGCTGGTTTCAAAACCTGTAGCTCCGATTCACCTTTTTACCTTTTTCCAAACCAGGATGTATCCACTATTACCCTTTCACGGGATTACCCTTCCTGGGGTGCCAAAGTTGATTTTCACGAAACTGTGTTTGGACCCTCTAGCACTCCATCAGGAACCCTCCTCTATCATTTCAGCTGGTTTGAAAACCTGTAGCTACGATTCAACTTTTTATCTATTTCTAAACCAGGATGTATCCACTATTACCGTTTCATGGGATTACCCTTCCTGGGGTGCCAAGTTGACTTTCACGAAACTGTGTATTGACCCTCTAGCACTCCATCAGGAACCCTCCTCTATCATTTGAGCTGGTTTGAAAACCTGTAGCTCCGATTCACCTTTTTACCTATTTCCAAACCATGATGTATCCCCTATTATCCTTTCACGGGATTTCCGTTCCTGGGTTGGCAAAGTTGACTTTCACGAAACTGTGTTTGGACCCTCTAGCACTCCATCAGGAACCCTCCTCTATCATTTCAGCTGGTTTTAAAACATATAGCTCCGGTTCATCTTTTTACCTATTTCCAAACCAGGATGTGTCCACTATGACCCTTTCACGGGATTACCCTTCCTGGGGTGCCAAAGTTGACTTTCTCAAAACTGTGTTTGGACCCTCTTGCACTCCATCAGGAACCCTCCTCTATCATTTGAGCTGGTTTCAAAACCTGTAGCTACGATTCAACTTTTTATCTATTTCTAAACCAGGATGTATCCACTATTTCCGTTTCATGGGATTACCCTTCCTGGGGTGCCAAAGTTGACTTTCACGAAAGTGTGTTTTGACCCTCTAGCACTCCATCAGGAACCCTCCTCTATCATTTGAGCTGGTTTGAAAACCTGTAGCTCCGATTCACCTTTTTACCTATTTCCAAACCATGATGTATCCCCTATTATCCTTTCACGGGATTTCCGTTCCTGGGTTGGCAAAGTTGACTTTCACGAAACTGTGTTTGGACCCTCTAGCACTCCATCAGGAACCCTCCTCTATCATTTGAGCTGGTTTTAAAACATATAGCTCCGGTTCATCTTTTTACCTATTTCCAAACCATGATGTGTCCACTATGACCCTTTCACGGGATTACCCTTCCTGGGGTGCCAAAGTTGACTTTCTCAAAACTGTGTTTTGACCCTCTTGCACTCCATCAGGAATCCTCCTCTATCATTTCAGCTGGTTTGAAAACCTTTAGCTCCGATTCACCTTTTTACCTTTTTCCAAACCAGGATGTATCCACTATTACCGTTTCACGGGATTACCCTTTCTGGGGTGCCATAGTTGACTTTCATGAAACTGTGTTTGGACCCTCTAGCACTCCATCAGGAACCCTCCTCTATCATTTGAGCTGGTTTCAAAACCTGTAGCTCCGATTCACCTTTTTACCTTTTTCCAAACCAGGATGTATCCACTATTACCCTTTCACGGGATTACCCTTCCTGGGGTGCCAAAGTTGATTTTCACGAAACTGTGTTTGGACCCTCTAGCACTCCATCAGGAACCCTCCTCTATCATTTGAGCTGGTTTGAAAACCTGTAGCTCCGATTCACCTTTTTACCTATTTCCAAACCATGATGTATCCCCTATTATCCTTTCACGGGATTTCCGTTCCTGGGTTGGCAAAGTTGACTTTCACGAAACTGTGTTTGGACCCTCTAGCACTCCATCAGGAACCCTCCTCTATCATTTGAGCTGGTTTTAAAACATATAGCTCCGGTTCATCTTTTTACCTATTTCCAAACCATGATGTGTCCACTATGACCCTTTCACGGGATTACCCTTCCTGGGTTGCCAAAGTTGACTTTCTCAAAACTGTGTTTTGACCCTCTTGCACTCCATCAGGAATCCTCCTCTATCATTTCAGCTGGTTTGAAAACCTTTAGCTCCGATTCACCTTTTTACCTTTTTCCAAACCAGGATGTATCCACTATTACCCTTTCACGGGATTACCCTTTCTGGGGTGCCAAAGTTGACTTTCATGAAACTGTGTTTGGACCCTCTAGCACTCCATCAGGAACCCTCCTCTATCATTTCAGCTGGTTTCAAAACCTGTAGCTCCGATTCACCTTTTTACCTTTTTCCAAACCAGGATGTATCCACTATTACCCTTTCACGGGATTACCCTTCCTGGGGTGCCAAAGTTGATTTTCACGAAACTGTGTTTGGACCCTCTAGCACTCCATCAGGAACCCTCCTCTATCATTTGAGCTGGTTTGAAAACCTGTAGCTCCGATTCACCTTTTTACCTATTTCCAAACCATGATGTATCCCCTATTATCCTTTCACGGGATTTCCGTTCCTGGGTTGGCAAAGTTGACTTTCACGAAACTGTGTTTGGACCCTCTAGCACTCCATCAGGAACCCTCCTCTATCATTTCAGCTGGTTTTAAAACATATAGCTCCGGTTCATCTTTTTACCTATTTCCAAACCAGGATGTGTCCACTATGACCCTTTCACGGGATTACTTTTCCTGGGGTGCCAAAGTTGACTTTCTCAAAACTGTGTTTGGACCCTCTTGCACTCCATCAGGAATCCTCCTCTATCATTTCAGCTGGTTTGAAAACCTTTAGCTCCGATTCACCTTTTTACCTTTTTCCAAACCAGGATGTATCCACTAATACACTTTCACGGGATTACCCTTTCTGGGGTGCCAAAGTTGACTTTCATCAAACTGTGTTTGGACCCTCTAGCACTCCATCAGGAACCCTCCTCTATCATTTCAGCTGGTTTCAAAACCTGTATCTCCGATTCACCTTTTTACCTTTTTCCAAACCAGGATGTATCCACTATTACCGTTTCACGGGATTACCCTTCCTGGGGTGCCAAAGTTGATTTTCACGAAACTGTGTTTGGACCCTCTAGCACTCCATCAGGAACCCTCCTCTATCACTTCAGCTGGTTTGAAAACCTGTAGCTACGATTCAACTTTTTGTCTATTTCTAAACCAGGATGTATCCACTATTACCGTTTCATGGGATTACCCTTCCTGGGGTGCCAAAGTTGACTTTCAGGAAACTGTGTTTTGACCCTCTAGCACTCCATCAGGAACCCTCCTCTATCATTTGAGCTGGTTTGAAAACCTGTAGCTACGATTCAACTTTTTATCTATTTCTAAACCAGGATGTATCCACTATTACCGTTTCATGGGATTACCCTTCCTGGGGTGCCAAAGTTGACTTTCACGAAAGTGTGTTTTGACCCTCTAGCACTCCATCAGGAACCCTCCTCTATCATTTGAGCTGGTTTGAAAACCTGTAGCTCCGATTCACCTTTTTACCTATTTCCAAACCATGATGTATCCCCTATTATCCTTTCACGGGATTTCCGTTCCTGGGTTGGCAAAGTTGACTTTCACGAAACTGTGTTTGGACCCTCTAGCACTCCATCAGGAACCCTCCTCTATCATTTGAGCTGGTTTTAAAACATATAGCTCCGGTTCATCTTTTTACCTATTTCCAAACCATGATGTGTCCACTATGACCCTTTCACGGGATTACCCTTCCTGGGGTGCCAAAGTTGACTTTCTCAAAACTGTGTTTTGACCCTCTTGCACTCCATCAGGAATCCTCCTCTATCATTTCAGCTGGTTTGAAAACCTTTAGCTCCGATTCACCTTTTTACCTTTTTCCAAACCAGGATGTATCCACTATTACCCTTTCACGGGATTACCCTTTCTGGGGTGCCATAGTTGACTTTCATGAAACTGTGTTTGGACCCTCTAGCACTCCATCAGGAACCCTCCTCTATCATTTCAGCTGGTTTCAAAACCTGTAGCTCCGATTCACCTTTTTACCTTTTTCCAAACCAGGATGTATCCACTATTACCCTTTCACGGGATTACCCTTCCTGGGGTGCCAAAGTTGATTTTCACGAAACTGTGTATTGACCCTCTAGCACTCCATCAGGAACCCTCCTCTATCATTTGAGCTGGTTTGAAAACCTGTAGCTCCAATTCACCTTTTTACCTATTTCCAAACCATGATGTATCCCCTATTATCCTTTCACGGGATTTCCGTTCCTGGGTTGGCAAAGTTGACTTTCACGAAACTGTGTTTGGACCCTCTAGCACTCCATCAGGAACCCTCCTCTATCATTTGAGCTGGTTTTAAAACATATAGCTCCGGTTCATCTTTTTACCTATTTCCAAACCATGATGTGTCCACTATGACCCTTTCACGGGATTACCCTTCCTGGGGTGCCAAAGTTGACTTTCTCAAAACTGTGTTTTGACCCTCTTGCACTCCATCAGGAATCCTCCTCTATCATTTCAGCTGGTTTGAAAACCTTTAGCTCCGATTCACCTTTTTACCTTTTTCCAAACCAGGATGTATCCACTATTACCCTTTCACGGGATTACCCTTTCTGGGGTGCCAAAGTTGACTTTCATGAAACTGTGTTTGGACCCTCTAGCACTCCATCAGGAACCCTCCTCTATCATTTCAGCTGGTTTCAAAACCTGTAGCTCCGATTCACCTTTTTACCTTTTTCCAAACCAGGATGTATCCACTATTACCCTTTCACGGGATTACCCTTCCTGGGGTGCCAAAGTTGATTTTCACGAAACTGTGTTTGGACCCTCTAGCACTCCATCAGGAACCCTCCTCTATCATTTGAGCTGGTTTGACAACCTGTAGCTACGATCCAACTTTTTATCTATTTCTAAACCAGGATGCATCCCCTATTACCGTTTCATGGGATTACCCTTCCTGGGGTGCCAAAGTTGACGTTCACGAAACTGTGTTTTGACCCTCTAGCACTCCATCAGGAACCCTCCTCTCTCATTTCAGCTGCTTTGAAAACCTGTAGCTCCAATTCAACCTTTTACCTATTTCCAAACCATGATGTATCCACTATTAAACTTTCACGGGATTACCCTTCCTGGGGTGCCAAAGCTGACTTTCTCGAAACTGTGTTTTGACCCTCTTGCACTCCATCAGGAACCCTCCTCAATCATTTCAGATGGTTTGAAAACCTGTAGCTCCAATTCAACTTTTTACCTATTTCCAAACCATGATGTATCCACTATTACCCTTTCACGGGATTACCCTTCCTGGGGTGCCAAAGTTGACTTTCTCGAAACTGTGTTTTGACCCTCTAGCACTCCATCAGGAACCCTCCTCTATCATTTGAACTGGTTTGAAAACCTGTAGCTCCGATTCACCTTTTTACCTATTTCCAAACCATGATGTATCCCCTATTATCCTTTCACGGGATTTCCGTTCCTGGGTTGGCAAAGTTGACTTTCACGAAACTGTGTTTGGACCCTCTAGCACTCCATCAGGAACCCTCCTCTATCATTTGAGCTGGTTTTAAAACATATAGCTCCGGTTCATCTTTTTACCTATTTCCAAACCATGATGTGTCCACTATGACCCTTTCACGGGATTACCCTTCCTGGGGTGCCAAAGTTGACTTTCTCAAAACTGTGTTTTGACCCTCTTGCACTCCATCAGGAATCCTCCTCTATCATTTCAGCTGGTTTGAAAACCTTTAGCTCCGATTCACCTTTTTACCTTTTTCCAAACCAGGATGTATCCACTATTACCCTTTCACGGGATTACCCTTTCTGGGGTGCCAAAGTTGACTTTCATGAAACTGTGTTTGGACCCTCTAGCACTCCATCAGGAACCCTCCTCTATCATTTCAGCTGGTTTCAAAACCTGTAGCTCCGATTCACCTTTTTACCTTTTTCCAAACCAGGATGTATCCACTATTACCCTTTCACGGGATTACCCTTCCTGGGGTGCCAAAGTTGATTTTCACGAAACTGTGTTTGGACCCTCTAGCACTCCATCAGGAACCCTCCTCTATCATTTCAGCTGGTTTGAAAACCTGTAGCTACGATTCAACTTTTTATCTATTTCTAAACCAGGATGTATCCACTATTACCGTTTCATGGGATTACCCTTCCTGGGGTGCCAAGTTGACTTTCACGAAACTGTGTATTGACCCTCTAGCACTCCATCAGGAACCCTCCTCTATCATTTGAGCTGGTTTGAAAACCTGTAGCTCCGATTCACCTTTTTACCTATTTCCAAACCATGATGTATCCCCTATTATCCTTTCACGGGATTTCCGTTCCTGGGTTGGCAAAGTTGACTTTCACGAAACTGTGTTTGGACCCTCTAGCACTCCATCAGGAACCCTCCTCTATCATTTGAGCTGGTTTTAAAACATATAGCTCCGGTTCATCTTTTTACCTATTTCCAAACCATGATGTGTCCACTATGACCCTTTCACGGGATTACCCTTCCTGGGGTGCCAAAGTTGACTTTCTCAAAACTGTGTTTTGACCCTCTTGCACTCCATCAGGAATCCTCCTCTATCATTTCAGCTGGTTTGAAAACCTTTAGCTCCGATTCACCTTTTTACCTTTTTCCAAACCAGGATGTATCCACTATTACCCTTTCACGGGATTACCCTTTCTGGGGTGCCAAAGTTGACTTTCATGAAACTGTGTTTGGACCCTCTAGCACTCCATCAGGAACCCTCCTCTATCATTTCAGCTGGTTTCAAAACCTGTAGCTCCGATTCACCTTTTTACCTTTTTCCAAACCAGGATGTATCCACTATTACCCTTTCACGGGATTACCCTTCCTGGGGTGCCAAAGTTGATTTTCACGAAACTGTGTTTGGACCCTCTAGCACTCCATCAGGAACCCTCCTCTATCATTTCAGCTTGTTTGAAAACCTGTAGCTACGATTCAACTTTTTATCTATTTCTAAACCAGGATGTATCCACTATTACCGTTTCATGGGATTACCCTTCCTGGGGTGCCAAGTTGACTTTCACGAAACTGTGTATTGACCCTCTAGCACTCCATCAGGAACCCTCCTCTATCATTTGAGCTGGTTTGAAAACCTGTAGCTCCGATTCACCTTTTTACCTATTTCCAAACCATGATGTATCCCCTATTATCCTTTCACGGGATTTCCGTTCCTGGGTTGGCAAAGTTGACTTTCACGAAACTGTGTTTGGACCCTCTAGCACTCCATCAGGAACCCTCCTCTATCATTTCAGCTGGTTTTAAAACATATAGCTCCGGTTCATCTTTTTACCTATTTCCAAACCAGGATGTGTCCACTATGACCCTTTCACGGGATTACCCTTCCTGGGGTGCCAAAGTTGACTTTCTCAAAACTGTGTTTGGACCCTCTTGCATTCCATCAGGAACCCTCCTCTATCATTTGAGCTGGTTTCAAAACCTGTAGCTACGATTCAACTTTTTATCTATTTCTAAACCAGGATGTATCCACTATTTCCGTTTCATGGGATTACCCTTCCTGGGGTGCCAAAGTTGACTTTCACGAAAGTGTGTTTTGACCCTCTAGCACTCCATCAGGAACCCTCCTCTATCATTTGAGCTGGTTTGAAAACCTGTAGCTCCGATTCACCTTTTTACCTATTTCCAAACCATGATGTATCCCCTATTATCCTTTCACGGGATTTCCGTTCCTGGGTTGGCAAAGTTGACTTTCACGAAACTGTGTTTGGACCCTCTAGCACTCCATCAGGAACCCTCCTCTATCATTTGAGCTGGTTTTAAAACATATAGCTCCGGTTCATCTTTTTACCTATTTCCAAACCATGATGTGTCCACTATGACCCTTTCACGGGATTACCCTTCCTGGGGTGCCAAAGTTGACTTTCTCAAAACTGTGTTTTGACCCTCTTGCACTCCATCAGGAATCCTCCTCTATCATTTCAGCTGGTTTGAAAACCTTTAGCTCCGATTCACCTTTTTACCTTTTTCCAAACCAGGATGTATCCACTATTACCGTTTCACGGGATTACCCTTTCTGGGGTGCCATAGTTGACTTTCATGAAACTGTGTTTGGACCCTCTAGCACTCCATCAGGAACCCTCCTCTATCATTTGAGCTGGTTTCAAAACCTGTAGCTCCGATTCACCTTTTTACCTTTTTCCAAACCAGGATGTATCCACTATTACCCTTTCACGGGATTACCCTTCCTGGGGTGCCAAAGTTGATTTTCACGAAACTGTGTTTGGACCCTCTAGCACTCCATCAGGAACCCTCCTCTATCATTTGAGCTGGTTTGAAAACCTGTAGCTCCGATTCACCTTTTTACCTATTTCCAAACCATGATGTATCCCCTATTATCCTTTCACGGGATTTCCGTTCCTGGGTTGGCAAAGTTGACTTTCACGAAACTGTGTTTGGACCCTCTAGCACTCCATCAGGAACCCTCCTCTATCATTTCAGCTGGTTTTAAAACATATAGCTCCGGTTCATCTTTTTACCTATTTCCAAACCAGGATGTGTCCACTATGACCCTTTCACGGGATTACCCTTCCTGGGGTGCCAAAGTTGACTTTCTCAAAACTGTGTTTGGACCCTCTTGCATTCCATCAGGAACCCTCCTCTATCATTTGAGCTGGTTTCAAAACCTGTAGCTACGATTCAACTTTTTATCTATTTCTAAACCAGGATGTATCCACTATTTCCGTTTCATGGGATTACCCTTCCTGGGGTGCCAAAGTTGACTTTCACGAAAGTGTGTTTTGACCCTCTAGCACTCCATCAGGAACCCTCCTCTATCATTTGAGCTGGTTTGAAAACCTGTAGCTCCGATTCACCTTTTTACCTATTTCCAAACCATGATGTATCCCCTATTATCCTTTCACGGGATTTCCGTTCCTGGGTTGGCAAAGTTGACTTTCACGAAACTGTGTTTGGACCCTCTAGCACTCCATCAGGAACCCTCCTCTATCATTTGAGCTGGTTTTAAAACATATAGCTCCGGTTCATCTTTTTACCTATTTCCAAACCATGATGTGTCCACTATGACCCTTTCACGGGATTACCCTTCCTGGGGTGCCAAAGTTGACTTTCTCAAAACTGTGTTTTGACCCTCTTGCACTCCATCAGGAATCCTCCTCTATCATTTCAGCTGGTTTGAAAACCTTTAGCTCCGATTCACCTTTTTACCTTTTTCCAAACCAGGATGTATCCACTATTACCGTTTCACGGGATTACCCTTTCTGGGGTGCCATAGTTGACTTTCATGAAACTGTGTTTGGACCCTCTAGCACTCCATCAGGAACCCTCCTCTATCATTTGAGCTGGTTTCAAAACCTGTAGCTCCGATTCACCTTTTTACCTTTTTCCAAACCAGGATGTATCCACTATTACCCTTTCACGGGATTACCCTTCCTGGGGTGCCAAAGTTGATTTTCACGAAACTGTGTTTGGACCCTCTAGCACTCCATCAGGAACCCTCCTCTATCATTTGAGCTGGTTTGAAAACCTGTAGCTCCGATTCACCTTTTTACCTATTTCCAAACCATGATGTATCCCCTATTATCCTTTCACGGGATTTCCGTTCCTGGGTTGGCAAAGTTGACTTTCACGAAACTGTGTTTGGACCCTCTAGCACTCCATCAGGAACCCTCCTCTATCATTTCAGCTGGTTTTAAAACATATAGCTCCGGTTCATCTTTTTACCTATTTCCAAACCATGATGTGTCCACTATGACCCTTTCACGGGATTACCCTTCCTGGGTTGCCAAAGTTGACTTTCTCAAAACTGTGTTTTGACCCTCTTGCACTCCATCAGGAATCCTCCTCTATCATTTCAGCTGGTTTGAAAACCTTTAGCTCCGATTCACCTTTTTACCTTTTTCCAAACCAGGATGTATCCACTATTACCCTTTCACGGGATTACCCTTTCTGGGGTGCCAAAGTTGACTTTCATGAAACTGTGTTTGGACCCTCTAGCACTCCATCAGGAACCCTCCTCTATCATTTCAGCTGGTTTCAAAACCTGTAGCTCCGATTCACCTTTTTACCTTTTTCCAAACCAGGATGTATCCACTATTACCCTTTCACGGGATTACCCTTCCTGGGGTGCCAAAGTTGATTTTCACGAAACTGTGTTTGGACCCTCTAGCACTCCATCAGGAACCCTCCTCTATCATTTGAGCTGGTTTGAAAACCTGTAGCTCCGATTCACCTTTTTACCTATTTCCAAACCATGATGTATCCCCTATTATCCTTTCACGGGATTTCCGTTCCTGGGTTGGCAAAGTTGACTTTCACGAAACTGTGTTTGGACCCTCTAGCACTCCATCAGGAACCCTCCTCTATCATTTCAGCTGGTTTTAAAACATATAGCTCCGGTTCATCTTTTTACCTATTTCCAAACCAGGATGTGTCCACTATGACCCTTTCACGGGATTACTTTTCCTGGGGTGCCAAAGTTGACTTTCTCAAAACTGTGTTTGGACCCTCTTGCACTCCATCAGGAATCCTCCTCTATCATTTCAGCTGGTTTGAAAACCTTTAGCTCCGATTCACCTTTTTACCTTTTTCCAAACCAGGATGTATCCACTAATACACTTTCACGGGATTACCCTTTCTGGGGTGCCAAAGTTGACTTTCATCAAACTGTGTTTGGACCCTCTAGCACTCCATCAGGAACCCTCCTCTATCATTTCAGCTGGTTTCAAAACCTGTATCTCCGATTCACCTTTTTACCTTTTTCCAAACCAGGATGTATCCACTATTACCGTTTCACGGGATTACCCTTCCTGGGGTGCCAAAGTTGATTTTCACGAAACTGTGTTTGGACCCTCTAGCACTCCATCAGGAACCCTCCTCTATCACTTCAGCTGGTTTGAAAACCTGTAGCTACGATTCAACTTTTTGTCTATTTCTAAACCAGGATGTATCCACTATTACCGTTTCATGGGATTACCCTTCCTGGGGTGCCAAAGTTGACTTTCAGGAAACTGTGTTTTGACCCTCTAGCACTCCATCAGGAACCCTCCTCTATCATTTGAGCTGGTTTGAAAACCTGTAGCTCCGATTCACCTTTTTACCTTTTTCCAAACCAGGATGTATCCACTATTACCCTTTCACGGGATTACCCTTCCTGGGGTGCCAAAGTTGATTTTCAC